>NC_081407.1:992124532-992432865 GCF_030272615.1 Cryptomeria japonica | reverse complement strand
AGTGTCAAACAAGATTTTCCCTTACAACCAAAACTTGCTTTGCATTCCAAGATCCTCCAACCTGTACAATGATGGTTTTTTTTTCTTTAAAAAACATGTTTCAATTGGTTAGAACCAAATTCTTCACTGCCAATCAACAAAAATGCAACTTTTTGCAAAATTGCAAATGTTGCTTAGCAAGTTTACATCTTTTTCATCCTAAGGATGCAGCTTTGCACTCAAGTGTACTAAAAGGATCCAAAGTCCCTCTATGCACTCTAGGAGACCTAAACACAATACATTACACCCTATTACATAATGACCATGTTCTAGAGTAGTGCACCCGTGAACAATATCAACATTACAACTTTCCAGGATATCAACATCCTGAACACAACAAAAGCTTGGACAACTCAACCATGACTTCATTAAGTCCCAAATGGTTGGTCCACTTATTAAAACATGAAATAGAACATAGAAGACTTAAAAAAAACCAAAATTCTCAATGGAGTGATAGGTACCCTGCACCATGCTCCCCTATGACAAAGAACTCAAGTCCCTTGAGTTAAGAGGTCTAAAATTTCCACACCATGCTAAAGTATATCTGATTCTGAAATCCACATAGCATCTAATTCAGGTAACCCTGCCCACTTTACAAGATAATGCTTGTATACTCCTTTCCTTGTCTTCTTTATTACTTTGGTGTCCAAGATACTTTCCAACTTGATCGGTTGGCTTGGTGGCAAATCTCTCACCTTGTCCTCATTACCCTATGATGAAGTGTCTAACTAAGGTGTTTGTGATTCTCCCTTGTAGAGATCACATACATTAAAGATAGGAGAAATACCCAAGGTGGGAGGGAGTTCAACTTCATATGTATTATGACCATTTTTATGAACCACCTTGAGAGGCCCAATCTTCTTCATCAATAGCTTAGTAGATTGCCCTTTTGGAAGTCTCTCTTTCCTTAGGTATGCTAGGACTAAATCTCCAATCTTAAATTGCACATTCCTTCTTGTTTTATTAGCATTCATCTTATACTTCTTGGAATTTTGTTGTAAGGTCTACCTTACCTTATCATGCACTTCTTTGATACCTTCTGCAAAATTATCACCTTGTGCACTCTTAAGTGTCATAGAACTGATATCTCTGAGCTCTAGTATGCCCCTAGGATGAAAACCATACACTACTTCAAAGGGACTTTTACCTATACTTCGGTTAACTGAGTCATTGTATGCATATTCTGCCTGTCCGAGTACCAAATCCCAAGTCTGCCCATGCTGTTTGGTGAGGCATCTTAATAAATTACCTAAGGATCTGTTTACTACCTCTATCTAACACTCTGATTGAGGATGGTAGGTAGATTAAAAAGATAATTTGGTGCCCTAATTTCTCCAAAGTGTTCTCCAAAAGTGGCTTAAGAAAATTACATCCCTATCACTGACTATGCTGATTGGAAGGCCATGAATTCTAACTATCTCTTTGAAGGAGAGTCCTGCAATGTAGGTGGCATCATTGGTGCTTTTGCAAGGTATAAAATGTGCCATTTTGGTGAACCTATCAACCACTACATACACACTGTCAAATCTTCTTGGAGTTCTTGGTAAGCCTAACACAAAATCCATTCTTAAACATTCCCAAGGCCTCTGAGGTATGACCAAAGGTTGGTATAGACTTGCATTACTCTATGAACCTTTTGCTCTTTGGAAAACTGCACATTGTTCTACAAACCTTCTCACTTATGATTGCAACTTGGGCCAATGGTAAAACCTACTAACCTAATCCATAGTTTTATCTATGCCAAAATGACCTCCTGACCTCCTTGATGTTTTTCTTGAATAATGTTTTATCTCATAGAACATTGGGGAATGCAAAGAAGGTGTCCCTTGAATAGAAAACCCCTCTTGTATCATATACTCTAAATAAGAAACATGTGAGGTGTTAAAAAAATCAGAACAAACAACATATATCTTGGCAAAGTCTTTATCATCCTTGTAGAGGTCTTTTAAATCAGTCAATCCCACACTTTGCAATTGTATCTCCCGCATAGTCATGACTCTCCTACTTAATGCATCAACTACCTTGTTTACAGTTCCCCTTTTGTGCTTGATAGTGAAGGTGTAGGATTGTAAGTATTCAACCCACTTTAGGTGTCTTTGATTCCATTTCTCTTTCCTATTAAGGAACTAAGGGCATGGTTGTCAGTATAAACTACAAACTCTTTGGGTAGAAACACTTCTTCAATGCTTGCACCATGGCATACAACTCCAAATAATATGTGGAGTATCTTTGCTTGGCTTCATTCAATTTCTCTAAAAGGAATGTTATAGGATGACCTTCTTGGTTCAAAACAACCCCTATTTCCTTTTGGCTAGCATCACACTCTACTATAAACAACTGATTGAAATCAGGCAATCTAAAGGCTGGAAACTCTGCTATCTTAACTTCCAACAATTCAAAACCCTTATTGGCTTCCTATGTCCACTTAAATTGACATTCAATCCCTCCTTTAATGGTGTTAAGAATAGGAGCACAAACATGGCTAGATTTTCTCACAAACTTCCTATAAAAAGATGCCATTCCATGAAAACTTCTAACATCACTTATGCTCCTAGGTGTAGGCCAATTAAGTATTGCCTCTAATTTACTTGAATCCATCTTTAAACAACCTTGTGAAATGACAAAACCAAGGTAAACTAACTCTGTTTTCAAGAACTCACATTTTTCAAGGTTGATTTTGAGTTGAGCCTCCTTCAACTTCTTCAAGACCATCTCAACATGCTTGAGGTGTTCCTCCTTGGACCTATTGAAGACCAAAATATCATCAAGATACGCAATAAAAAATTTGCTAATAAACTCAACTAAGACTTCATTCATGAGCCTTTGAAAAGTACTAGGTGCATTGGTGAGGCCAAAAGGCATCACCAACCACTCATATAGGCCTGCATTAGTTCTAAATGATGTCTTCCATTCATCACCAGTTCTGATTCTTATTTGATGATAACCAGATTTCAAGTCCACCTTTGTGAAGTAGCATGCTCCACCTAGATTGTCCAATAGGTCCTCTATCCATGGCATGTGAAACTGATATCTTATGGTGATCTTATTAATTTCTCTTGAGTAAGTGCACATCCTCCATTTTCCTTCATTTTTAGACACTAGAATAGTGGGAACAACACAAGGACTCAAACTCTTTTTAATAAACCCTTTGTCAAAGAGTTCTTGCTTTTGTTTGGCGGTCTCTTCATTTTGGCTAGGTATCATTTTATAAGCACCTTTGTTAGGCAAATTTGCCCTTGGTATCAAGTCTATTTGGTGATTAACATCCCTCATTGGAGGCAAAGAATTAGGCATATCATCTCCTATAACTACTACATATTGCTTTAGTAAACCTTGCACTTCTTGAGGCACTTCACTCATTGGATCTGGCTTCGCTTCATCTTTAGGCTTTAGCACTATAGCTTGTCCCTGATTATCTTCTTGTTTTAACACTTTAAGGAACTCTTCACCACTCAGCAACATAACACTTGACCCTACTTGTTTTTCCTCCATTGGATCAGGTAATGGATCCATTTGATACTTCTTACCATTCTTGGTGATGAGGTAACTATTCCTTTCTTCATCATGATAGGCTTTCAGATCATATTGCCATGGACAACCCAAGAGCAAATGACAGGCATCCATAGGCAATATTTCACATAGAAGTTTGTCTTTGTAGTGACCAATTTCAAAGTCCACCCATGCTTGTTCATCAACTAAGACATGTTGACCCTAGTTGAGCCATGATACCTTATAGGGAATGAGATGAGGCAATCTTTTCAGTTTGAGCTTATCCACCATTTCAGCTGAAACAATATTCTCTGTGGAACCTGAATCCACAATCACCTTACAATTTTTTCCATGTGACTTACAAGTGGTCCTAAATAGACATTTTCTCTGTGGTGGCTCTTGAGCTTGGGGTATCTTTAACATTGTTCTTCTCATCATCAAATTTTCTCCATCTGTCACTAGTCCTGCCTTACTGATTGGAGAGGTCTCACTTTGAGTATCCTCCTCTTGCACTAACTGAGTCCTTCTCTCACTCATGTATGAACTTGAGGAACTTGAGGCTTTTCCTGGGCACTTGCTCATGGTATGTCCAACTTGGTTGCAATGGTAACACCTACCAGTGAAGACTATATTTCCTCTCTCTAAGCTTGCAAACCTGCCTCTAAAATTGCTTCTCCCTCTAAAGGATCCTCTATATGTCCCTCTTTGTGAATCCCCACTTCCTTCTTGGTTTTGATGTTCTTCATTTCTTGAAGTAGTCTACCCTCTGCCAGAGGCTCGTTCCTCTACCCCTGAAATTCTTACCACCTCTATGCTTTTAATTTTGCTCACTTCTCCTTTTGATCTTTTCCTTTGCTCTTAATGCCAACTGAAAAAACTTGTGAACAGTGTCTGGTGTGAGGATGCTTATTTCATCTTGTATGTTTTGCCTAAGATCATTCATGTATCTGGCCAATTTCTCCACTTCATTATCATGTTTCCTAGCCCTCAAACTTAGTTTGTGGAATTCCTCAGAGTATGCATTGACATCTAATTCCCTTTGTTTCAATTTTTGCGGTATCTTGTGGATTTGAACTTCATAATCCCATGGTAGGAATTGAGCCTTAAATCTTATCTTCATATGCTCCCATGAAGTTATCTTTTTCTTACCTACTTGTACCCTTTCTTCTTGCATCATGTTCCACCAAACCAGGGTTGATCCCCTAAATCTTGACTTGGCTACATTTACTCTTTTCTCCTCTGTTACCTCCTTATAATCAAAATTATTATTCAATTCTTCTATCCAATCTAATAACTCCTCTCCATTGAGATTTCCTCCATAGGTGGGAAATCCATCCAAATTATCTTTGGAGATGGATTTGATTGCATCCAAGAATAGTTTTTGGTCTTGAGGCATTGCTACTGGTGTTTGGTCCTCCTGATCTTCCACTTCTTCATCTATCTCATCTCCCCATTCTTTCTTAACCTTCCCCTTCTCCTTCTTAGCATCTCGGGTTCCTTTACTTCCTTCTTGATCCTTCAATCCTTCTAGCATCTCTGTCACCATCAATCAGATGGCTTCTAGAGTCATTTCCTTTGGAGGCATTGAACTTTCTTTTGATTCCTCATAGTCTGACATACACCAATGTTTTAAAAGTTTGGCTCTAATATCACTCCGATGCAGAGATTCTTGGAGATGCTCCACTTCAACTAGTTGTCTTTCTTGCTCTACCCCAACCCTCTAACTCCTCAAGCCCATCTAGTGGTACTTGATAACAGTTCTACCAATTATAACTCCAAGGCCTAATTCTCTTTGGCTTTCCTCCAAGGTATAGCCACTAATCCTTAACAATCAACACTTCTTATTGAGGATTCCGCATCAATCCCTAACACCACTTCCCAGTGCTCGGACAACATCTGCAAGGATCTTAAGTTTTAGACTTGTTCCATGAGGGTAAAATGAATTGAAATAGTTTCTTTGGTGTCTTCTAATGGTTTGGTCACCTTTAAACCCTTTTTCAAGCCTTCCCAAGGTCACCTTGACTATACTGGCTCCAAATAGGCGTAGTGCAATTAGCCCTCCTATTACGGTTTTTAGGGCTTAGTTTCAATTCCACCAACACAAGGCCACAAATAAATTACATATTTGAGTACCCTTTTCCTAGTTACAAAGAATACTACAAAATGGCATCTGGGTTTTCTGTACACATGGGATTTCTAAAACTATCCTACTTTTAAAGTGTTGTAGGACTACTCGGGTGACTTACAAACTTGGTCTTAGAAGGCTTCACCAGTCAAAAATCTACAAATACCAACCAAGGATTCTATAAGGGAATTAAAATGGGGCTCCAACCATGTGTCAACTTTGGATCTACCAATCTAGGTGTGCTCTTAAAACGCACATCTCCTGCTATCCTAGTCTCACCAACTCCTAGCTGTGAGCCTAGGGTATCACTGTAAAACCACTACAAAGCTCTGCAAAACCAAAACACCTACCCTAAACCTATTTACAGACCCTAACCTAGAATTCCACATGATTTCAACCAGTGCCATCAGTGGATACTCAAGTTAGAGCCATTTCTTGCTTAAACCCCAGCTTACAAGGGTCTTGCACCTAGTCACGGAGAATGGTTTGAATCTTTGCAACTAGAAACAATCAAACTTTTCAATCTACCTTGTCAGAAAGTAGATTCATTAAAATCTCATACCCTATAAATATATTCTTATGTCAAGTTTGTACTGGACCATACTACACAACAAAAACAATGATAAACAGTCAAAAACGGTGTCAAACAAGATTTTCCCTTACAACCAAAACTTGCTTTGCATTCCAAGATCCTCCAACCCATATAATGATGTTGTTTTTGGCTTTAAACAACATGATTTAGTTGGTTAGAACCAACTTGTTCACCGCCAATCAACAAAAATGCCACTTTTTGCAAAATTGCAAATGTTGCTTAGCAACTTTACATCTTTTTCATCCCGAGGATGCAACTTTGCACTCAAGTGTACTACAAGGCTCCAAAGGCCCTCTATGCACTCTAGGAGATCTAAAAACAATACATTGCACCCTATTACATAATGACCCTATTCTAGAGTAGTTCATCTGTGAACAATATCAACATTACAACTTTCCAGGATATCAACATCCTGAACACAACAAAAGCTTGGACAACTCAACCATGACTTCATTAAGTCCCAAGTGGTTGGTCCACTTATTACAACATAAAAGAGAACATAGAAGGCTTAAAACAAACCAAAATTCTCAATGGAGTGATAGGTGCCCTGCACCGTGTGTGTGTGTGTGTGTGTGCTTTTACACACACTAGAGAAAATAGAGGTTTGATTAAAAATGGGAGATATAACATATGCATAAGCTAATTGGAAAAGGACTTTGCATGTTGGTATCCACTAATAAGGCCTCTTATATCAGAATAGTTTTTCACTCTACAATGATAAAGTAAAATAACTCTTGTTTAACCATTTATAAATGTCCTTCTAGCAAATGTTAATATGTGTCTTATTAAATAATTGTAATATGATAATGCTAAACACGTTTTTTCTCGATTTTGATGGGTAGTAATGAGAAGAA
The DNA here is from genome assembly GCF_030272615.1 of Cryptomeria japonica. Taxonomy (NCBI): domain Eukaryota; kingdom Viridiplantae; phylum Streptophyta; class Pinopsida; order Cupressales; family Cupressaceae; genus Cryptomeria; species Cryptomeria japonica. Next base: position 992,425,766 of record NC_081407.1, on the reverse strand, counting down.
TGAACAATTATTACTATTTTCCTGCAATTTTGATCTAAATATATGATGAAATTAAAGAATAAACACATGTTCAAATTAAATATTTATTTTAAAAAATTTAATAATACTTTTAATAAAGAATCCAGATTAAATTATTATAGTATAAAACATTTTAATGTATTTTATTCTCATAATTTTTTTAGATCAAAACTCATTCAAAACTTTACCTTTTAAATGAAGTATGATAATGACAGATTTGAGTAGTTCAATTATACATGAGAAATATAACATATTATTAAAAGATTAAATAGAAACATTTTAACAATTATTACATATTAATAGATACTAAAGTTATGTGAGTTGAATTTAAAATGCATGACATAGACTGAAAGTCAAATTGGAAGTGCAGACAATCACAAGGCCCATTTATAAGAGAGGACAGTCAACTAAATACAAAAACGAGAGGAAAATTTGCAGAATCTGACAAAATCTAAATAAACTACACACTAAATCTTAGTATTCCCTGAAATTTAGCATTAAACAGGCTCATTTAAACCTTAGTATTCCCTGAAATGTGCGAGTTCATCGTATGACCTCGCTTTGAAAATGAATTGATAAAGCCAAGCTAATAAAAAAATAAAAAATAAAGATGTATGCAGCAGTATGAGAAGCCAGAATTACTTTTTCAAGCGAATATTCTCGCCGCCAACCTGTCTCGCTTAGCCTCCATTATTTCTAAAGAGCTAAGTTTTTCAGAACTGTAAGAAGATTATTTCTAAAGAGATAAGTTATAGGATGCTTGATATTCTCAAGACTCTTGTGATCAAATTTAATAGTTCAATAAGAATGTGTTGGTATATGATTAGAAAATAAATAATTGTCTATTCTAAATCTAATCTATGATGCTAAAGTAGTAATAAATAACTAAAGTAAGAGAAAATGTTAGATGATGTAAGAAATTGAATATAGAAAATAAATGTAGAAAAAGAGAATCGTCATTGACATAAGAGAAATTGGAAAATTTATACAAAGATAAAAAGGAAAAACTCAAGAAAAAGATCATGTAGAAATATAAGGAAAAGAAAAAAGAATTTATTAATTACCTAAGGTAGGTTTATGCAAAAAATTCAATTAAGTGTTTGATAGATACCCCAACAATGTATACACTCTATGCTTATAACATTATGAAGCCAACATTGTTGTCTAGATCGCCAAATACTCAAAACCAAAACAAAACCATTGTTTTTATTTCTATAAACTGAAAATAAAATAGTGCTCCTCCATTATTAGTATTGGTGTGACATGTTGCACACTATTATAGTGCAAGCCTATTTTTTCAATCAAATCATTTAACATCACTAATAATATCCTGAAGGATATTATGCCTATTCAGAATGATGTAAACAATTCACATCTCTTATAACAATTTCCCTTGCAACAATCATGGAAAAAATTTTGTTGCAATGTGACAATCAATAAATATAGAAAGTTTTAGGGGTGCATCTAACAAACAAAAAATAATTGCCAACTTTTAACTATGGTGGTAGAGAAATAATTATTTTTCCTCCTTATCATTGGCAGGAGACATGTTGGAGAAAATTATGCCATCTTTCAAACTTGACACATCTGATCCCTCCAATAAGCTTAAGATTTTGCTAAATGTTGTAGGTTCTCATTTTGAGTCATTGGAGAAGGCAACATATATCAAAGTTTTGAATCAATTCAACACTAAGGGATTAAAACAATTTTTGAAGATGATTGAGGATGATAGAGTTAGTTTGGTAACTACACTAAAGGATATTCAAGATGCACTTGACGAAGGTGGTAATACATATAAGTCATGTCTAATTTAAATGCCAAAGTTCACTATAGACATTGACAAGAAAATCAGGGAATGTAAAGGCTAGCTAGCAAACATATATCAGTCATATGCACCTCAATCAGTTCCAGCTAGCAATTTTGAAGCACTAGTTTTGAGCATATTAGATAAGATTAGGAGTTTGAATTAGGAGAAGGAAAGGATTTTGGGTAGAGTAGCAGAAGTAAGGAGTCTTATCAATTTGCAGATAGATTCTTTGATGAGTAGCATGCAAGATTCCAAGGATGCACTACATAAGCTTGTTCCGACAGACAAAAGAGGAGCAGAGATGCATGCTTACCTTTTCAACGGAATGATCAACATTTTGGAGAGCTTGAAGAAGGCATGGGATAACCATTTGTTGTCCCTTAGAACAGTTTTTGTAGACATATTCAAATTTGTGTGAGCAACTGTACATATCTTTGTATATCAATTTTGGCGGATTCCTGTCTTTCGCAATGCTTTTAAAGGGGGAGAGAGCAAAGTGAAAAATGGTGCTAATTCTCAGGGAGATCTTGTAGCATGTATATTCTTGGTGAGATTGAAATTTTGAATTTTTGCAGCTTTGAGTGTAGAGATCATTTTTCACACTGTTGCCATCAATGCCAAAGGGAGAGATTGTTGGCAAGAGACACTGATCTGGTGAAGACTGTTGTATGGAAGATTCTTAGGCATTGTCCTTAATGGCAACTCAATTTGCAAACCACATCTGATGTACATAGATTTGGCTTACCGAAATTCATATTGTTGATAAGGCATTATTCTGGAAGGTGAAACTCAATAACCAATAGAGCATGAGATCATGGTGCATATCTTGATATTGGTGTTGTGATTTTGGTTGCATTGATTAAGGCAGTTGATTCGAGGTTCGAGGAAAATTATCTCGTGATCCAGATATTGGGTGTTGAATTGTGTACAAGTTTAGAGGTTGAGTATCCGTTAGTTCAATTAAAGTAGACTATTTTGGTGTAACGTGTGTTGCGGATTTGCTGGGTTGATTTCGATGATCAGTTTCATGTTCGAGGTGATTGGACCAACTTGTGGGTAGCTTATTATCATCTTATTTTGGTCCGCATTTGGATTTGTGGACAAATTGAGCCGAATCGGTGATACATGTTTCATGTTGTGTGTTATGTAGTTTTTGGAAGCCAACACATGTGGTAAATAATCATTTTTGTTGGTGCGGATATGTAAGATCGATATTGATGAGCATTTTAATATATGTTATGTATGAGATAATTTGCAAGGTTGGAGAATATAATTGAATATTTTAGTGCTCTGGTGTGTGATAGACTAGGCAAATAGAGAAAAAAGATAGATCAGTTATAGAAGATAATCTGACCTTAACCGGAACTTCTTTTTAGCATAGTTAGATGCTATACTTCAGTTCATTCATTATTGTAATCAATTATAATAGCCTATAAGGAAGTGAGCCTTCCTTCGGGCTGTAGCCCTTTTTGTAATTGAACAGTGAGCTCTAGGCAGTGAGCTTGAATGCAAGTGCATTCCCCTTATGTAATATTATCATACTTATGGCCTTAGTATAATTATATTGTGGGTTCAAATCCCACTGTGGTTTTTCCCTTTCTGGGTTTCCACGTAAAAATATTTGTGTTATGGTTGTGTGGTTAGTTGCTTTATGTTTTTGCAGTTTGCTTTCTTTCTTATGCATCTGGTGGTGTAAGAATTAGATTAGCAAGTTTGAAAATTGTAGAACACTAATTCACTCCCCCCTCTCAGTATTCATTTACTCCAACAATCCTTAATAGGGATCTCCTCTAATCTTGGAGGTAGGTATCTTTATGCAAAGATCTCTTCCTCTTTTCTCAATCATTCATCCCTCAAAAGAATCCCTTCAAATTTGTTTCTAGATATCTCTTTTACAATTATTTCTTCCTTGCTTAAATAAACACAACCTATTTAGGAATCTTTCTTTCTAGCTTAGAATAAATGCATTGTTGCTTAAGGGATATCTCCTTGGTTTTGAAGGTGGGTATCCTTGTTTCTATCTACCTTAAGACATCAACATAAGACTATGTTGACATCTTAAGGGGGGGCATATATGTGGCCTCCTAGTTGCATTTCAACCATCAATTATAAACATGGGATTGTTGCATCCTCATGCTTCATCATCATTTTGAACATCATTTGTCTTAGACGGGTTGTTACATCCTCATTTTGCATTCCTGAAACTAGACAATTTTTTCAATTGTATGTCTTATATAGGTTGTTGCATGCTTGAAACCAAACCTAACTCTTATATAAGATGCTTAACTTCTGAAACTAGACGACATTTTAGCAAGATGAGTGGAACTAGATTAACACAACTTGCTATCCTATGGAATCCATGTTCCTTCCTTCTCTCCCATGAACCCATAGCATAACACACTTTGCTAGTGTTAGATCATGGTTTATTGTGCTTTCAATTGTTGTATGTCCTTGTTATTTCTATGAGTCCAATTGTGCTTGTGCAATAACATGTCAAGAGTGATATTAGCAATTCAGATAGTTTGATTATTAAGGTCTCTTCATCTAGTTGACTTGGAACTTTTTGTTTTAGTACTACTGTTGTTTTCTTTTGTGTATACTTGAAGGTAACTTGAATGGATTGATAGGATCCTATACTTAGAGGCTTGATCACCCCTCAACATTATCCTATCCCTAGTTTTTCTTTCTCGTAGATTCTCTACCTCTTTACTTCTACTTTACCGAGAGTACGACCATAAGATCATACTCTACTAAAGTGGGGGCTAAATGTAGCAGCATAAATTGTACACCTTTATTAGCATGTCCAATTTCACACTCTCCTAGCACACATTTCAGTATTTCCCTTTCCTTTATGCATTATAGGACCTTTATTTTAATTAATTAATATTTCATTCAATATTATGGGTCTTATTACACTAAGCCCTTGACTCTAGGTGTTCCCTTTATTTCTTCAATATCATGATTTATCCTTTATCCTACCTCAGTTTCAACTTTCAAGACACATTTTTCATATCTATACATTGTGGTTTGGGCTACCAAGATTAAAACAACATTAGAACCTCGTTATTATGCATTCCTTGAATGTGAAAAAAAGTTATTAGGACTAGCGCAACCTACCACCCTGGTCCTGCACTTTTTTCCTCAAATTTTAGGAGGATAATTTGGTAGTCCTATCTATTTCAAATCTAGCTCCTTGCAAAAATATATCAAATCTAAGTTGACCTAATAGTGGTTTTAATTATTAAATCCCTATATAAGGCATCCCTCTCATTTTATTTTGATCGCGACATCTTATGCTAACATTATCATCTAATTCAAGAGCAATTCTTCTTCCTCAAGAGTAGATATGATTCAAGGAGTAGCAAACTACATCAAGGCATCTCCCATTTATGTTTCATCTATTATTTCATGATGGATTTTATGTGATTTATCATGTTATTGCATCAACACATGGAGGAATTATCCTAAGAACATTGTATCATCTATTGAAGATATAATCATCTACATTCAAGCATTTCAATTATATATCTAGTCTTGCCCTCAAAAAGGTAAGCTTTCCAATTAGAATTTAATTCAATTATAGGGTTAATTCCAAACTCCAAGTTTGACCTAAGGTAAACCCCTATCCACAATCCCCTTTCTTTTCTCTTGTGTGTAGCTATAGGTACCCAATGAAGCTAGAAGACCTCAAATAGGATCATAAGCCTAGTACATACCCAACCATAAAATTTGGACCTGGTTTTCTATGACCAAGGTGCTAGGTTGCCCCTGTCCCAAGTCAAGGGTGCTAAGTCATCTTGGTCCTTAGAATTCTACATCGAATATCACAGTTGACATTCAAATTACTTCAAGTTGTAGAATCTCCTATAGTATCTCAAAGGACCAAGGTGTTTGGGAGTCGTGGTCCTACAAGATCAACATCAAATATCAGTCACAAGTGCACAGTCAGATTCCCTATGCATTTGTGTACCTATTGTGAAGTTTCTATTTTATTATCACTTAGTATACCCAATCTAGGTTGCTTGTTCATGCATGTACCTCCTTACCCTATATTTGATCCTTTCAATTACAGTTTCAACTCAAACAAAAAGGAAGTAGGACTCCAATCAATATTCAACCCTCTTGTTAATATAATTGAGGTTGCATCTATTGATTTTATCCTTCTTTTAATGTGATGCATGTGAAAGTTATGGCATTTCATAGTTTATAAAGAATAACTTGTGAAACCCTAATTTCCCATCTGTTACAGAAGGATTGAAGGTTTACTTGCTTGACTAAGGTGCAAACTTGAAAAAACACCTAAGAAAGTATTTTGATTGAGGGAGTTTTGGATTTGTATGTAGCAGTTTTTGTAGATAAGAAGAGAAACCATGAACTTGTACAAGCTTAAAATTATTTAGGTAGATATGTTAACTTAATGTAGGGTTGCACAGTAAAATAGCTTAAGATAGTGCAAGGCAACTATATTTTAAGGGTCAATAGGTAGGGATCCAGTGGAACAAGGGCTTACCTGTTCCCTTTTTTGGAGAATTTTAACACATTTCCCAATAGTTTCTATCTCTTTTCAAGAAGGCATATGGTGAGTAACATCAATCATGGTATTGTACCTTGTAGTACACTGAGAAACAACCAAAAGGTATTAGACTATGATGAACAAGGTTGCTAGGGAGTTCTCTAAATAGTTTAAGGGTACATGGGGAAAAATATATAGATGAAAATGAATAATGCCAAATATTCAAGAGGAGAGAGTAACTCACTTTCCACCTTAACTTCTCCAAAATATTAAATTCTTACAAGCTTAGCCATTATTGACAAGATTCAGATTCAAAGAGGGGTGTCTTTTAATTTGTTATCTTCTTTTTATAATCCACTAGAACACAATATTTGAGGTCATTTCCTAGGGTGATTAAATCCTTAGGTAGGTCTCCTAAAGTGAATTATCCAATTATTTTAGGTCACCCAAGATCGCACAAAATGTAAGCTGAGATAATATCCACATTGGGTTCCTTCGAATACAATGATGCAATGGAGAAAAAAGCGATCAACTTATGATTTTGATCTCCAAGGTCACCTAAGAGTGTGGAGAAAAAGTATACAACTAAGAGGGACTCACAAGAATAGCATACAATGTTTAATTCCCCTAAACAAAATAAAATGTACCTATACTAGTGATAAAATAATATCTTCATCAAATATAGGATATAAAAAAATCTTAATAGTTTTAATGTCTATCTTGAAAAGTTCTAACTTTGAGCTACACAAGAAGAGATTAGATGAAAAAATGATCAAATTAAATGATTGTTTACATTGAGCTAAACATAAACATATTATATATTTTATGATGTGGGTTGGGATACTTAGCCCAATCAAGGTGGGTCTCAAGGATGGTCTTGACCCCCTGCTAACAAAGGTTTGGGGGCATAGCCCTATAGAGACTTTTTAATAAGAAAAAAACACTCAAAGATAGAGGGAAAGTGTTTAATAGAATGGACATTAAAACAACATAGATCTAAAATACAGTTTGCAATTGCTAAAACACGAGGCTAAAGAGCTAAAATAAAAAATTAAAAAAAGAAACAATTTTTCATACTTCGTAGGTGGAGGTGCTAATCCACCAGGTAGAAGCATTGATCTATACATGTGCTAATACATACAACATAAGTGCTAATTTGAGGTTCCTACAAGAAAAAGTTTAGATCTTGGCAAAAACAAAAAATAATAGAGATGTAAAGGAATTCAGAAGTAGGTTAACTAAAACAAAATCAGCTCAATGCAAGTGTTAAGATGCAAAAGTACTAATAAGTCCGACATAAGTTCTAAAAAACTAGCAGTTGCAGGGGGAGTGCCTGCAACATGAGGTTGATAGGTCTGATTGTAAAGGCATTATAGCATTATAAGGAGGGTTTTTTTGATTTTTTTGAAGGAATTTTATTTATAGAAAAGTTCTTTTCAGATGCATCATAATGAGAAAAGGTAATTGAAAGCATAAATGAATAATATAGAAATGTGCTTTGTAGATGCATCATAATGAGAGAAGGTAATTAAAGTCAAATTGAATAATTTTACTGATATATAGTATTGGCACTGTACAAAACCCAACCAATGTTTATAGTTGTTCCCAAAATAAGAAGTTGACTACCCACCATCGCCCATGCTATTGAATGTAGCATGATGTACAGAAAGAAAGTGCCATGAAGAGTATTTATTACAAATGCTTTGTATTGTAGATTGTATTAATCCCAACCAATGCTGTACAGAATGAAAGTGCTATAAAGAGTAATTATTATAAATGGTTTATATTGTAGACTATATTAATCCCAACCAATAGTATTTGTTGGACCCAAAAAAAAATTCACCCTCCATCCCCATGTTGGTAACGGTAGCATGTTATACAACCTTTTGATGTATATCATCTTAAACCTGTGAGAAATAAATTATATTAGGAAATTGTAATTGTATGAAGATAAACTTGTGAGTAATAAATTGTATTAGGAAATTGTAAATGTATGTAACACTTGTAGAATATAAATAATATTAAAGGAAGGTACTTACAATTTTTGTTGATGTTGTATTTGGTTTATGTGCTTGTTTTGTTTTGTAGGTTGCTTTGTTGCATACCATTTGATACCTGTGAGAAATAACATTGTATCGGAAAAGTTAAAGTGTTTTAAATTGCAAAGTTTGTAGATTGAAAAGAATTGTAAATGATTGTAGTTACATCTAAAGTAGTTACATCTCTTAATAGTAGGATTATCCTTGGTAGTGGTTCTGCAATCTGCAAAGTACACCGATAGTAGAAACATAAGTTAGTATCATTGATTGTAAAAGTTAGAGTTATTTGGATATCCTTGTAGGTTCCATTGTTTGAAATGGTGTCTTCATTGATTCCCTGCAAGTAGAAGAAGACCTACAAGTAGAAGAAGAGAAAATAATTTTGGTAACCATTAGAAGAAGCATATTTGTAATGAAGCTAAATAGTTAAGAAGACATTGGATGGCAGATGTGTACCTATTGTTAATTGAATTTCAATAGTAATTAAAAATGCTTGTTGAGATGTAATTGGTTACATTTGTTGTTGATCCTGCAAGCCATGACTATTGTAATGCATTGAAATAATTGATAGAAAATATATGGAATGTGAAATCACAATGAAGTTGTGTTTGCAGTACCTGTTTATGTTTGTTTTGCAAGTAATTTTCTTTCGTGATCTGGGAAAGCTTCAGCAAACAAGCTTCTTTTTTTTTCTTAAAATGGTTGATGTAGTACCTTGCAATCTTGAGTACCTTTCGTAGGTGAAAGTCGGGTGAATCTACAAGTGGTTAATTGATTTCACTCTTGAAAGCATTATAAATGTAAGGCCTTGTTCCTCTGTTTTGCCAATGTCAACTATTGCAAAGTCTAGTGTCAGACCCCGTGACTTGCGAATAGTAATACCCCATGCCATTGTTAATGGAATTTGTGTGCGGTTTCCCTTGGTAATTGGTGGTATGGGAACATGTTTTGGATTTGTTGGATGCCATGATGGGCTAGTGTAATGTTGGAAGAGGACCACCACATATTTTGGCAATTCGAGTGGCTTAGAGCCTGCATCGTAGACAATCATTTTGATTTGACCCAAAGCACCATTGACAAGCCCAACTTCTATCCATAAATTTGCAATAAGCATTACTTCCTGGTCTATAAAAAAATGGATTTCAAATGATAGTTGTTCTTCTAGGTGTGTTTGTTTATCTTTGTGGTGTGCAATGATTGTTGTTGCACGCGCAATGGGTGAGTGCAATTGCTTCAACATCTTAATATTATGTGCGTTTGAAGCTGTGTTTGTTGCAAACAAATGTTTATGTTGGTTGAAGTGGTTGTTCTGATAAAGTGTCAAAGCATGGGTTGAGTGCATCTATAGACTTTCTCAGTCTGTTTGCAATGGTGTTGTGTTGCATATATTAAGCAAAATCTCATGAAAGTGCATCTAGGAGGGGCTTGTACCTTGTTGTCGAAAAGAAACATTCGAGGTGACAAGATTATTGAAGGAGTGCCATAGAGCGAGTGCTTTTGAGTGGGATGCATATAATAGTTTATTCATAACCGGGGGAAGTTGTGTAAGATCACCAACCAAGATGATTGAGAGTGCTGCAAATGATTCATGTTGTTTGGTGGGAAAAGCTTATCGTAATCTGTTACCAATCTTGATCAGTAATTGAGGACCAGCAAAGCTCATTTCATCTATCAAAATGTAGCGTAAATGTTTGCATTTCTCTTGAAACATTAATAATGAATGGCCTGTTAAGGGTTTGTATCCTTGAATAGGTATACGGAGGGTAGCATGGATTGTGGTAGCCTGGATATTATATGCGGATACACCTGTTGGTGCTAGTACAAGCAATGGGTATTGTGTAGGATCTAAATGGAAATTTAACTATCTACGTAAACAATCAATAACAAATGACTTTCCAGTACTAGCTGTTCCTTGAATAATTAATCGTAATGGTGAGGAATTCAAATTTTGTGCAGCGTTTAAATTTATAATATCAAGTGCAGTATTTTGGTTTGTTGCAAGCTCAAAGGTATTAGGTGCATTTGAATGTATGTTGCCAAGGGTGTGAGTTGATTGGCTTTTCTTTATTAAAATGAATTGAGATGCTTTTGTATGCAGCATTTCATTAGGTATGGAAGCACCCTAATTAAATTGAAGATCAAAGTCATGTTTGCCAAGCATTTGAAGAGTAGCAACATCAAAGCTGTTAGAGGCTCCCATTTGTGACAACACCTCCCATTTGTAGAGGTCCTAATCAGTAGATTGTGGAATATCTTGCGACTGCAGGTCTTCACTATTTTCTGTAGTCAAGTGTTCTTCAATGTCATTTACATGCCACCGGATGTAATGAGTACTTTGAAGTTGTTTCCAATTTGCCATAATTTCATTAGTTGAGATATGTATATGTAGAGGGATGTTGCAGAATGGTTTGTACAAAAGTAATTCACTCCAATAGAAAGTTTCAAAAGTAGTGTCATCTTCTGAAGGTAAGGATTTATACAAGGGGTAGACATTTACAATTGCTGGTAGCTTTCTTTTTATCCATTTACATGATTTGTGTTGTTCAGAGTAAGTATATTGCTGAGTCAAATGGAGGAATATTAGGTTTGCTAACTATGATGGTCTTTTCATGTAATTAGAAATGGATGTCTATGAACCTTCATCATAGTTTATTATACATTGGAAGATTTGTTTCCCAACATTGAGGGTCACAAACTGATGTGTACAAGAGATCAAGGGGAGTTTAAGCATCACATGGCAAGTTTCTTGGGTGCTAATGTCCCTATCAATAACAATTCCCATCATGAATCTCTGATATGCTAAGAGAATTTTATCTTCTAAATTTGTTGATCCAACAATTCTTTTTAACATGTCAGTATAGCTTTCTGATTTATGTTCAGTTTTTTATGCGTATTTTGAGATATATTGGAGAACTACCTTTTTGGAGCATACTGCCTGACAGTCAACATTATCCCTCCATATGGAGAGCATCGTTGGGTTGTGAAAATTGAAGCGAATATCATTCATTGTTGGCTTCTATGATGGGCTATTATTATGGTCTAAAGTCAACGATGAGTCATGTTGTTTAGGCCAAGGTGCTTTGTACTGACATTCAAGTGTTGAGTTTTTTATTTTTCAAGTAGGTAAACTCTGAACACTTTGTATGGCGTTGAACAACATTCACTAATTTAGTGTAATTAGTGCAAGGATCAGATCTGAAAATGACATCTGTATTTGAAAGACATAGATCTGAAATTGTAGGTATATATTGCCTATTTAAGCAGTCCACTTCGGTGTGTGGATTCCATGTTATGATGTACTAGTCAAAGAAGATTTTAACTGATTGAATGCTTTCATGGTCCGACCAATCAAGGTTGTCAATATTAGGTGCTTGTGGCAGCCAAAGAAAGTCATGAATATGGGCAGAGCCTCAATGTTATCATTCATATATGTACCAGTGGTCAGTGGCATGCAACTATTTGACAATGACTTCATCATGAAAGATCTGAAATCTTAAGTGCAAGTATAAAGCTGTTATATGTGGGTTATTGACTAAATTCTCAATAGATTGCCCTCTATTGTGGTGCACAGTATTTGACTGTGGTTTTGGGAACATCTTATGTAGGTTAGGCAATTTTGTATCAATCGAGCTTAGAGTAAAGAAAAGCGTAGGTATACCTAACTGTTCTATCATTGTCGTAAGGTCTCTACAGGATTTGCTCCAAAATGCGCATGTTCCGCGCAAGGAGGCGGCATATCACATGATATGATTTCACAATTCATTTGATGGTGTGTTCTGTAAGTACTCTCTTAGGCCATGAAGATTCAGTGGAAGAGAATCTTCTAAATTTGTCTTTATGAAAATAGTTGATTGTTGAGATCAATGCCTCATCATAAGGTTATAGATATAATATCTAAAACGGACATGCTGGCCAAATCTTTGATCAAAATATTTTATCAAGTGCAAAGCATATTCATGTAAATGTACATGCCTTGTTCTGTCTTGAAGTGGTAAATCCAATCCATTAGGGAACAGTGTGGGGAATGCCATTGAAAGTAGGCCTTCTGTATTGTACTCATTGATAGGTGATGTACTGATTTGTGGCCAAGGGATAACATTGTTGTCGGTATTATCTAGATGTAGGATTGTCTTGATTACATCAAGTTCAGGTATTGATGATGGAAATCATGGAATGAATGAAGAAGAGTTTTCTATTACTTCTTCTTCATTGTTGATGTTGGCCACATCAGGAGTTTCTTGTATAGGTTCTTCTTGAGGTGAAGGTACTGAATGCAAAAGGTCTGAATGTCAATGTTGTGCTCAGGTAATAGTTGTACCGCATCTAAATCAATGATAACATCTTTATAGTATTGGTCATGCTTTATTTTGTAAGTCAATGCATTGATGACATGAAACCTATAGAATATGTTAAATCTCCCATTTTGAATTAAACATCTATTTCCTCTATTGTATACAAATATCTTCATTACTTATACACCACATATATATAAATAGATAGATACATATACACACATACACACAATAGATATGTATACTGTACATAAATAGTATACCTAATTTGTCTTTATGATCTTATTAAGTACAAATTTAAAGAATGTTATATTCTATGAAATATAGACACATTTCCCCTCCATACAGAGTGACAAGGTTTATTATTTTTATTTTAAATGCAAGGTATAGAAGCTAAAAAGGAATGTGTATATCATCCATGTGTATACATTTTCATGGAAAATAAACAGTTTCATTTACTAGGCTTCCCACTAATATTTGCAACATGACAATTGATATTTCAAGACTCTGCACACTCTAGAAAATAAATCCGAACCTCTTTTCTTAGAAAAAATATTTAAATGAGTTTACCATTGGAAGCCCTTAAGGACCAAGGACTTGCAACCAAGAAAGGAAACCTTAACGAAAAGACATCCAAAATGGATAAAGCAGCTAAACATGCATATTACATATATGTCATGGATTACATGACTATAAAAGCCAATGAAGTTTTGATTTTTGCTCGTCGCCGGGATTACTTGTTCCGATAGAGAATTGGTGAAGTGTCAAAGATTATTTTGCTTAAAATCTAGTCATTGAACTGCCAATCTTTCTAAGTATTCCATTCATGATCTTGTCTCGAGAAATGGCATTACGATTCTCATAAATTTAAGTTTTGAGTAGAAGGGTTGATCATCTTATAATAAATATATATATGTGGTCGATGAACTTTCTTGTCATCTACCCTGTTGAGAAAATGTTTGCCTCTTCCCTAGTTGTAATCTAAGAATTTTTTTCTTATCCAATATGTAGTTTTTCATAACTTCCTATTCAAGACTATGTTATAAGGTTTCTTTTGGAAAAAAAAATTGATACAACTATAAGAATTTAAAAAATAGAAAAATAAATATCATAATCTAGTGTCGAAGATTATTTTGCTTAAAATCTAGTCATTGAACTGTCAATCTTTCTAAGTATTCCATTCATGATTGTCTCGAGAAATGGCTTTACGATTCTCATAAATTTAAGTTTTGAGTAGAAGGGTTGATCATCTTATAATAAATATATATATATGTGGTCGATGAACTTTCTTGTCATCTACCCTATTGAGAAAATGTTTGCCTTTTCCCTAGTTGTAATCTAAGAATTTTTTTCTTATCCAATATGTAGTTTTTCATAACTTCCTATTCAAGACTATGTTATAAGGTTCCTTTTGGAAAAAAAAAATTGATACAACTATAAGAATTTAAAAAATAGAAAAATAAATATCATAATAAGAAAAAGGATAATTTGAAATGATAATAGATTTAAAATCTCTCTTTATCTTATATAGAGCTTATATGAAAAATAAAAAATCATAATGTGCAAATCACTGAGTATAAATATTCTAATTGAATACCAAAACTATTTTCTTTTTCACAAAAAACACAATTCTTAATTTAATTGATAAAACTAAAAATCACAAAATGAGGAGGTTCATATAAGTAGTGTCTTTTAAATTGGTGGAAAATTGCTCTTCATGATCATCTTATGGTGTTTCAAAAAGATTCGATTATTGAGCTAGGGGATTTGGAGCTGCTCTTGTCCATTTTAGAAACTTATCCATCTAGACCTAGTTGGTACTTAAATTAAAAATGTGACAAGGCTCACTCACAATATTTGGAGGATTATATTTATATTCATGAAAATATTTTTATAAAAATAAACAAGGAGGATAAAGAAATATTATTATATAAAATATGGTGGGGAGATCCAATCAGTATTGTTCTCTATAAAATAAAATAATTAGTAAGGTTGTAGTTGAGATTGAATTCAATTAGAATTTGTCTTCGACAACACTAAGAAAACCAAGGATAATCAATGAATGTGATTTCTTAGAACATAGTAGGATTACACTCCCCAACCAAGAGTATTTATCTTTGGATAGTTGTGGAAAAATATAATCTGTACTTCACTTAATTACAAGAAACTAAGTCCATGAGTATAGATAACTCTAAATTTTTGTTAAGGCTATTTAGAAAATAGTGTGTTTTAATAATGGAAGCTAAAGTTTCATTTGGAAATTTGGCTATAATCTAGAATTACCTAATGAACTCCATGTTAGATAAATTATGTTCTAACTCGTATATGATTGTCTATGTAATTTTTTTAGATTCGAAGAGAAAAAATTCCTTGTTAATGTTAATGTTTGGCAATCCTCTCAATAAAAGAATTCTTTACCAAACATCTCATGAAAATCCTTTAGGAACTAATTTTCTTTATCTCTCTTCAAAATATCTCAACTACAAGCTATCTTGAGTTTTCTTTAATAAGACCCTAGTTTGATCATAATACTATTCATTTTTCGACATAAGGCTCTTCAATGGGTTTAATGTAAGTGTTTTGGACATTTATTACTAAGAAAAAGAACATGTCAATATACTAGAATAATCTTTTGAAACATCATCTAGTACATATCTTTGAAAAGGTATTCCAAGTTCTATCTCTATTATGTTGTGTCAAAGATTTTTCTCTAACTAACTTCATTGGAGATTTTCCCATATCAAAAGATTACACAATTATATTCAATTCACTTGTTTTGTCACCTAATTATATTTTCAGGAGTAGAGTCTTCATGCTACATCAAGAACTATGACATACACCTTAGTTATTATAATATAATGTACAAATTTCTTGATAGCTATAGCCAATTTATAAGCCTCTTTTCCACATTTGCATATGTAAGCTTTTCAAATTGAAAAGGAGTATTCATGAGTCTCATTGGTCTCTCACCTCCTTCTTCCTTTCTTTGTGTTAACATAGTGGAATAAGTTTGAGGTCTAATGCATATAAATAAGTATAGAAGTGATTAGAGTAATATGGATTGACCATTAGTGGAGATTTAGTTACAGTTTCCTTGATATTAGAAAAAGAATAATTTTCTTAGGGTATCCATTCCACTTTTTTCATTACATTTTAGCATGACATTCAGTGGTCTAACTATCTCAAATAAAACTAGTTATGAACTTGCACAAAAAATGAGATTAGAAAAATAGAACTTGATATCCATCTTACTCACTCGCAAATAATTTTTGAGTATGGCTTGTACTCTCAATAGATCAACATAGATCTCCTTTTCTAAAATGGGATGACCTAGTAGCTTCCCTTCAAGCTAAAAGGTATCATCTTATATGCAAAATTTTCCCATTTAATGGTGAAAGATGTTTTCAAGCTATCTTCATAGTTTACCATTACTTAATTGTGCCCAAAATATCCATCAAGAAAATACATCATATATGATTCATTGAGAATATACAACACTTTATCTAAGAAGGTAGTGGGTAGTTATTTTTTTTTAAGGATTTATTAACATATCTAAAATTAACACATAGCTTAATCCCTTCATTTTTCTTCCTAACTTGTACAAGATTGACAAACAAAGTAGAATGTGTGACAAGAAAAATTAAGTAATTCAAAGGAACTTATGTACCACCTAAAAAATTAAGGGTTCCAATAAGCATTTATTAGTAATTGCTTCTATCTAAATCGTTTGACACTAGGATTAAGAGGATTATTATAAGAAATCATGAAGGTACTATATATTTTCAAGTATTCATAGCTCCATACTCTCACATTATGATAATCTCGAAGTCCTAGATGATGCTAACATTTTTTTCTCTACTACATACCTTTTCAAAGAATATGTTCATGGCATTTTTCCAAGACAAAAACTAGGTAGATTAATAGATAAGATTCAAGGGATTGAGTACAATCATAAGAATATAAGTAAATGAACAAGATAAATGCATAACAATTTGCGAACATGAAAAATAAAACAAAAAAATTATACAATTAATGAATATTTCTATATATCAAAATACTCCTCTAAAAGTAAACAGAAAGACCACTGATATAAATATCACCATTACAAACAACCTGGATAATAATAAAATAAAAAATAAAAAATCATTGTTCTATGAGGATTCGTTGGGTTCTCTCAGTGGCGGCTCTTCATAGCAATGAAGACATTCAAAATAGATAGAGCATATTATGACTAAGCCACGAAATTACATATCTATTACAAGCGAAGGAAGTTTATGCTTTAGGTCATCGCTTAGATTACTTGTTCGGATGGACAATTGATGAAGTATCAAGAAAATCAAGTCATTGGATTGTCAATCTCCATTCATAATTGTCTCTAGAAATACCGGTTAACACTTTATCATATCAAAACACAGCTAACCGGTTGTCTTCACCACTGAACTTAACCGTAGCTATACCGGTTAAACAAAAATACTTCAGACAACATTCAATAGATCTCAAACCTTGATAACTACTTCACTAATATAATCATGCATGAGTTGTACCAATAATACCAGAACCATTTAATAGTGCATGCATATCTAGCTTAATCAAAACCACACAATCATCACATGAAAATCTCAAAATGCATAACACACAGATTTTTCATGTGGAAACCCAAATGGGAAAAACCATGGTGGGAATGAATACCTACAAGCTGTTTGTGAAATCTTTTGAAGTCCGCTATGTTAGGAGCCTAGTCTGGTTAAAGACTTTACAATAAAGGTCCTATTAGGAACTAATCCTGTTAGGGATCACCTGGTCAAGGGATGACTATATACCCTGTTAAAGGTTGAAACCCTGTTAGGAGTTACCTTGCTAGAGGATTTAAATAACTTAATAACCTTGAGCCACCTTCTTAGAGGATTTACAACAAAGCATGTTAAAGCTACCCGGTTAAGGGATTTACCTTTTGTTGAAATGGTTAGAAGATAACAGGTAAAACACCTATCTAATAACATCACTACTTGCTAAGGAAGATCCTTTTTAGTTCCTCTCTTCTGTAATCATACTGCAGAATCCTCACTCTGGTTCGACAACTATCAAATCTCCAACACGCGGACAAAAATTCAACTTTTGCCAATCACTGTAATAAAAAACTCATCGACCTTATAGACAACAACTAGGTCAGTAGCATAAATCCTAAACCCTAAATATTTCAAGTTTACACTTACAAGAGGTCCAATCCTAATTGTCCAAACACACTACATATAATGAAATGATCTAAAATAGATCTCAAGACATTCTGCATTGTCGAATCTTTACCGCATCTAAAAATCAATAACCCATCACGCACTCTTCACACACCACTAAGAAAAATGTGCATTCCCGAGGTAGGTATTTAATACATTCAATCTTCATGCACAAGAACCACAAAGAAATCCTTCACATGCACATAGCTGACGTGGTATCTTGATCCTTATCCTTATTCCTTAACTAACTGGTCACAAAATATCATCGGTTTCATCGCACAAGCCAGAACAGTAACCCTAGAGCTGAACTGAGACTACCAACCGGTAGTCACACTTAGTGAACCCCAACACCGGTCCACTCTATCCCGGTTGACCATAACTGCTTCCGATCTTCATACCGGTTCATACCAATTCACCTGCTTGAGCACTTATTGACATCAATGACAACATACATTATCACCACTTCATCATATGTCAACAATCTGCCCCTTTGGCATTGATGGCAATACTCAGTGTATCATTGATCAGTATCTACACCATTCTCAATAACATCACCACCACCACCACCTAGACTGGTCAGTGTGCACTTTTCTCAATCACTTATTTCATCTCCCCTTTGCATATTGACCTTCAAACATATATCTTCTCCCCCTTTAACAACAATGCCAAAGTGGAGGCACAAGCTTTCGAGCTCCACTATGCTGTTCCCCCTATGGAGTAGCATCCTTCAACACATCAATGCTGTAAGATTTGACATGGTAGTACCTAACTCATGTGGAGCACACATCTTTAATTTACTTCATGAAGGGGCAGACCCCTAATGCACCTCTCAAATAGGTAAATGTAGTCTTCGATAAGGGCTTAGTGAATATGTCTACTAGCTGCTCCTTAATGGAAACATGTTTTAACACAACCTCTTTATTCTGAACCTTTTCTCTCAAGAAATGATACTAAAGCTCAATATGCTTGGTCCTAGCATGCAATACCCAATTTTTTGAAATATTTATTGCACTGGTATTATCACAAAATATACTCACCGGTTCAGATATAATCACTTTGAAGCCATTTAGTACATGCTTCATCCAGATTGCCTGAGTGCAGTTCATCAATGTTGCCACATACTCCGCTTCATCTATAGACTAGGATATACAACTCTGCTTCTTGTTCGTCCATGAGAATATTCTTCCACCAAGGAAGAACGCTCCACCAGTTGTGCTCTTTCGGTCGTCCACATTACCTGCCCAATCTGCATCAATAAACACTTTGAGATCAAAGTTGCCATTGTATGGATACCACAATCCATAATCAACTATCCCTTTCAGGTATCTAAGAATCATCTTTACTGCTACCAAGTGGGATTCTCTTGGACTCTTCTGAAAATGGGCCACTATGCCCACTACATGAGCAATATTCGGTCTGTTGTGCACCACATAGTGCAACTTACCGATCATTGACTTGGTACTCCTTCTCATCCACCAATGATTTATCATCCTCCTTTGTTAGTTTGCAGTCGATCACCATTGGCGTTCCAACCGATTTTCTCTCCTCCATGCCAAAGTTCTTCAATACCTCTTTGATATACTTGGACTATGTAATGAAGATACCCTCTTTCATTTGTTGAATCTGTAAACCAATGAAAAACTTTATCTCTCTAATCTTAGATATCTCAAACTCCTTTTTCATCTCATCTGCAAATGCATGACTCATATCATCATCTCCACCAAAGATTATATCATCTACAAATACTTCACATATCAGAATCTGACCACCTTTAGATTTCAGGTAGATGTTTCTGTCCTCACTTGTTTTCTGAAATCCTATCTTCACAAGATGAGAGTGTAACCATTCGTACCATGCCCTTGGTTCCTATTTCAATCCATATAGGCCTTGTGTAATATGCACACCGTGTCACTATCTTCTGACAAAGCAAACCCATCTGGTTGCTCAATATACACTTCTTCCTCTAGGATTCCATTCAAGAAGGTAGACTTCACATCCATCTAGTATACCTTAAATCCCTTGAATGCTGCAAATGCAAGTAGCACTTGGACACCTTCTAGTCTAGCCACTGGGGCAAAGGTTTCTCCATAGTCTTCTCCTTCTTCCTGAGCATATCCCTTGCATACAAGTCTTGCATTGTTCCTTACCATTGTGCCTTCTTCATTCAGCTTATTCCTAAAGACCCATTTGGTACCTATGACATTCTTGTGTTCTGGTCTGGGTACCAAGGACCATGTTGCATTCTTCTCTATCTAGTCCAACTCATCTCCCATTTCCTTTATCCATTTTTCATTGGTAAGTGCCTATCTAGCGGTCTTAGGCTCAAATTCTGAAATCATGCAAGAATTTTCTTTCACCTTTCTCCTTGTAAGTATTCCTGCATATTTGTCTCCTATGATCTACTTCAGATCATGATGCAGTCTTACATACCTAGGAATGACCGTAGCAGGTTCCGCTTTCTTTTCCTCTTCTTTTTCCGCTTCATCTTCTTCTTTACCCATTGAAACTTCTACCGGTATGGAAACACTGAGGTCTTTTGAGTGTTTGTCGCTTGTTTGTTACTTAACCGGTTCCTAGAAGGCTAAACCCAGTTCATCTTCCATTTTCTTGCTGTCGGTTTCCTTAGGCTTCTCAGGGGATTCATCAACCCTGACATTGATACTCTCAACAATCTCAACAAACTTACTCAGGTGCTCACCTATCCTGATATAGCATTTACTCCCAAACACTTTGAAATAACTCACATTGGGAGTTCTCCCGTTCTATTACTCATAGGGGGCTTTTTATTTACCTTTCTTAATGAGTACCCGGTTCATGGTATAGACTGCAATGCTCACAGTTTCTCTCCAAAATGTGTGAGTGACATTTCATTGGATTAGCATAGTTCTGACCACTTCAACCATAGTCATGTTGTTTCTTTCTTCTATGTCATTTTGCTATGGTGTTCTTGGGGCAGATAATTGCCTCTTAATCTTGGTCTCCTCACAGTACTTATTGAATTAATCAGAAGTGAATTCACCTCCCTGATCGGTCCTTTGGCATTTTATCCTTCTACTGCTCTCCTTCTCCACTAATGCCCTAAAGGCTTTGAAATTTCCAAATGCCTCAGATTTGTCTTTCAAGAATGTGACCTACATCATTCTTGAGCAATCATCGGTAAGAATCATGAAGTACTGATCTCCCTGAATGCTTCTAGTTTTCATCGGACCACATAGATCGGTGTGCACTAGATCAAGTAAGTTCTCTATGGAAAAAGACTTACCTCTGAATGTTGAGGAAGACATATTCCTAAGTTGGCATTCTCTACTCAAGGCGTTCTCCGGTTTGTTCAACAAAGGCAATCCTCTTACTGCCTTGATCTTACTAGCCTTTACAATATTGTCAAAATTTATATGACAAAGTCTCCTATGCCATATCCAACTGTCATCACATTTCGCCATCAAGCACTGACTAATATTGGCATTTAGCTAAAACAGGTTTCCTCTGGTCTGCTTACTGGTGGCAATAAGTTCACCACTCTTTCCAATTATTCTACAGACTCCACCTTTGAATTCCAGTATGAGTCCTTTTTCATTCAGTTGAGCAACACTCAAAAGATTATGCTTAAGGCCTTCCACCCAGTAGACATCATCCACACTGCTCTTTCCATTTAGTGAGATGGATTCTTTTCCTTTCACCATGCAAGGTGCATCATTTCCAAACTGGACAACACCACCATCATATTCTTTAAGAGATAGAAACTTTCTCCAATCACCAGTCATGTGGTGAGAACACCAACTATCAATGATCCACTCATTAGAGTTGTCAATATGTGAGACAAGGGCTTTCTAGTCAGACAACTCTTCCTTGACAGCAACAAACACTATGTCCTCATTCTCTTCATCCTCAGATTCCTCATCGGTAACACCTCCATCCACTACAACAAGACAATTTCTCCTACCTACTCCTTTATACTTCCTAAACCTCTCTGGTTTATCCTTATTGTCATTGTTAGGACAATTAACAACTATATGTCCCATCTTATTGTAGGAAAAAAACTTCAAAGGAAGCTTACCTTTGTATTTCCCGGTGTCTTTTGGAAGTCTCTTGGCAAGAAGATCTTCAAACTCCTTCAGAATCTCCTCATCGTCCATATCTCTACTTGGCCTGGATTCATAACTAGTACTAGCCTCTTTTCCTTTCCTGGTTGGTGCGGAGGAAGAAGATTCTCTAAAGGCTAGCTCGATCTTCTGAACACTACCATCATAGCCATTCAATTCTTATGCAGTCAACTTTGCAATAATAGATTCTAAAGATACTTTGGTTTTGTCGATAGACCTTAGCTCCTAAATAGTGGCAATCCCGATTGCATAGATCAATAAAAGTGATCTCAGAACTTTACTGACAACAATGGCATCATCAATTATTCCACCAACTCTCTTGATCTTTCCAACCACTGTCTTGATTCTTATGCCATAATGTTGAATGGTCTCTCCTTCAACCATCCTCATATCTTCAAACTTTCCTCTAAGGCTTTCTTCCTTAGCCTGCTTGACATGTTCCTCACTGCCATAAATGGATTCCAGTTTGTCCCATACTTCTTTCGGATTGTCCTTTGTTTGTACATCAATAAACTCTACATCAGACATGCTTCTAGTAAGGGATTCCTTGACTTGTCCATTTTCTTGTATCTCTCTTTTTTGATCATCGGTCAGAGTGCCAGAGGGGATTACATAGGCATTCTCAACATAGTTCTAGTATTATGCACCTAAAATCTTGATATATATCTTCATCCCTGTCCATCCATATTTTAAATTTGTCCCTATTGAACTTAGGACCTTCCCTCTTCATCATTAAAATAGGATCTTTTGCCTCAAGCGGTTAAGCTTATATCACTGAGGACCTGGATGTGCTTTGATACCAATTGATGAATAATGATGAACTACTAAGGTCCTAACCAGTACTGAGAGGGGAGCGTGAATCAGTACACACAAAAAAACTGCTTCAACACTTTGTCATATCAAAACACAGCTGACCGGTTGTCTTCACCATTGAACTTAACCATAGCTATACCAGTTAAACAAAAATACTTCAGAGAGAATTCAATAGATCTCAAACCTTGATAACTACTTCACTGATATAATCATGCATGAGTTGTACCAATAATACCACAACCATTTAACAATGCATGCATATCTAACTTAATCAAAACCACACAATCATCACACAAAAATCTCACAACCCATAACATAGATTTTTCACGTGGAAACCCAAATGGGAAAAAACATGGTGGGAATGAATACCCACAAACTATTTGTGAACTCTTTTGAAGTCCACTTTGTTAGGAGCCTAGTCCAGTTAAAGACTTTACAATAAAGGTCCTGTTAGGAACCAATCCTATTAGGGATCACCTGGTTAAGGGATGGCTATATACCCTGTTAAAGGTTGAAACCCTATTAGGAGTTACCTCTCTAGAGTATTTAAATAACTCAATAGCCTTGGGCCACCTGGTTAGATGATTTACAACAAATATTGTTAAAGCTACTCGGACAAAGGATTTACCTTATGTTGAAATGGTTAGAAGACAACAGGTAAAAATTGATTTGATAACTGATAGTTCTGATACTAAATGTAAGTACATATCTAATAGCCAACAAGATGAGATGGGGGGGGTGAATCATACAAACTTAATCTTCCATAAAAACATCAGATTCAACCTCGATAACATATACTTTAGTAATATAACCAAAACTATTAAACAAGCAAACTCAAAAGCATATAAACATCATAAACCTCATAACACTAGATTTAACATGGAAACCCAAATAGTGAAAAACCACTGTGGGATTTCGGACCCTCTAAGAAATATACTCTTCTAGAGTATGCTCGGTTAAAAGAAAATCCGGTTAAAGATTACAAACACATTGCTAGATGTGACCTGGTTAAGGGATTTCCCTGATATCTGTTAGGATCTTCACCTTGTTAGAAGTGACCTTGTTAAAGGATTTCAAACACTCAATCACAATGTCACCTTGCCAGAGGGTTTTACAAATAAGACTGTTAAGTCCATTCGGTTAAGAGATTTTTTGTCACTTTCACAAAATAACAGTAATAAAAATCTATTTGCAACTTCACATCTAAAATGCTAAAGCAGATTCTTATTTGTTCAATACAATCTAGACATAGAACTAATCTTGTCCATCTGCTGGGCTTCTATACTTTATTATTCAAACAGGTCTTCAAGCTTCTATGCTCGGTAATCATTATGTAGCATCCCTGTGCATACACTTGCCTGCATGCATTGTTTATCAACAGTTTCCTATTTATAAACAATTAGCTAACCGCTTAATCTCCTTGATCACATTTCCCATGATCAATCATAGCCATCAGATCTTCAAACTTGTCTAGGTTCAATGCATCTTTTGATCTGAAAACATTTTACCCAGCCTAGGAACTTGGATATATTTCTTGGAACTTGTGCCAGGGTATTGCGGTTCAATCTGCACTGTAGATCTTCATGCCGACTTTCCTTTGCCATAGATTCATTAACAGACTATATTTATGACATACCAATCATTTAATCAGTTCCAGCTCATCAGCTTCCTTCATTAAATAACACATGTAAACATTTAATGCATTCTATTACAGCTTGGTTACAACTCGGTAAGAACTCGGTAAATACTAAACTTTACTCGGTAGACATTCTGCCTTCATTAACCGATAGCAATAACCTTAGGGTTTACCAACTAGGTTCCTTAGGGTTTACCGACTAGGTTCTTTGGTTGGTAACATAGTATAGTATTAACCTTACAATTTACAACATATGTATGATGTTAAAACAATCTAAACATCGTGATCTCATCATTGTCTGACTCGGTAATAGTTTCCCATTGAATACCTTATTCATCATAATCTTTCCTATGCCTTTTACCGACATCTTTATATTCTTCAAATCATATTTCTCAAGATATGGCAACATCATACTGAATTAGAAAATCAATTTCTTGACAAAATAATAATATCAAGACAGTAAACATCCTTAATCAGTTATATCCATATTCATCAACAACCTTCTCAATATGCTTATTGAAATGTCAACAATCTTTTATTGTTTGTTATAATGCTATATTGCCAACAATCTCCCCCTTTGTCATTGATGGCAAAACCAATTGATTTGACCTTAAAAGATTCAGATTTTTGTGATTCTGAAATACTGAAATGGTCTCCCCCATACATTAGACTTCTCCTCTTTTCTCAGTCTTCTTTCCAAACTTCAGTCTTCTCCCCTTTCTCAGTTTTCTCCCCCTTTGACAACAATGCCAAAAAGTAAAGAACTAAAACATAATTTCTTCCTGTATGAAGTTATTTCCTACTGTAATGTGTCAATTCAGTCCCAGTCAGAGCATTTTGTCTTCAATTCTTGTTCCCTATATTGTTTCCTGTAATATTTCCTATACACCTTTAGAAAACTTCCTCAAGTGTGTACAGCAGCATCAACTCCTAAAAGATATTTGATAGAGTCTTCGGATTGATGCTTTCACCGAACTCAGTCAATGAGTAGAAGATAGGGGTAGGACCCATAACTTACTTCTGACATATTCAAAAGTGTCCCTTGGTAGTGGCTTGGTGAAGATATCTGCTATTGGTTCCTTTGTGCTAACATACTCCAACACCACTTTCTTCTCTTGAGCTTCTTCTCTAAGATAATGATATTTGATAGAGATGTGCTTTGTCTTAGAGTGCATAGCAAGATTCTTTGAAATATTGATGGCACTAGTATTGTCACAGATATGGTTACTGGCTCGGTAACTTTCTCATTTATACCTTCCAACAGTTGTTTGATCCATGCAATGTTGGTACAATTTAATGCTGCAGCAATGTATTCAGCTTTTACTGTTGACTGTGAAACACATCCTTGTTTCTTGCTAAGCCAACTCACTAGTCTTTCTCCTAAAAAGAAAGCTCCTCCACTTGTGCTTTTTCTGTCATCAATGTTGCCTGCCCAATCAACATCAGTATAAAATTTTAAATCAAAATCATTTCCTTTCTGATATACTAAGCCATAATCCTCTGTCCCTTTCAAGTATAAAATTCTTTTGATTGCTGTCATGTGTGTGTCCTTAGGATCTGCAGAGAATCTTGCAACTATACCTACTGCATATGCTATGTTTGGTCTGCTGTGAACAACATATTGTAGTTTTCCAATCATGGATTGGTAAAGTGTCTCATCAACAAATGTAGATTCATCATTCTTTGATAATTTACAGTTGGTAGTCATAGGAGTACTTACTGGTTTTGAATCCTCCATTCCAAATTTCTTCAAGATTTCCTTTATGTACTTGGATTGAGTAATGAAAATATTATTTTTCATTTTCAATATCTGTAGACCTATAAAATACTTTATCTCGCCGATTAATGACATCTCAAATTCTTTGCTCATTTCATTTCCAAAGTTCTTTCATAAAGAGTCATTTCCACAAAATATAATATCATCAACAAATATGGCTGAGATTAGTATTCCATTTTCATCATTCTTCATGTACATATTGTTGTTCTCACTTGTCCTTATAAAACCAATCTTAATCAAATATGAGTGCAATCTTTCATACCATGCTCTAGGTGCTTGTTTCAAACCATATAAATCTTTGTTCAATTTACATACCTGATCGTTATTCTTGTCTTTAGCAAATCCTTCAAGTTGTTCAATAAAAACTTCTTCTAATATTCCATTCAGAAATGCAGATTTGGCATCCATTTGATATACCTTGAAGTTTTTGAAAGTAGCATATGCCAACAATGTTCTTACTCCTTCAAGTCTAGCAACAGGTGCAAAAGTTTCACCATAATCAATTCCTTCTTCTTGAGCATAACCTTTTCAAACTAGTCTTGTTTTTTTTCGAATGACCTCTCCTTTTTCATTTAGCTTGTTTCTGAAAATCCACTTTGTACCAATTACATTTTGTCCTTCGGTCTTGGGATTAGTTTCCATGTGTCATTCTTCTTGATTTGATCAATCTCTTCTGTCATAGCATTTATCCAATCTTCACTGTTAAATGCCTCTTTCACTATTCTTGGTTCAAATTCAGATATCAAACATGTGTTCTGTCTCAGTTTGTTCCTTGTCATCACTGGATCATCCTTATCTCCTATAATATGAGTTGGTGCATGATGTCTTCTAACATACTTGGCTAATACAGGCTCAATAGGGTCTTTATGATCTTCTTCATCACTCAGTAATTGGATATTCTCTTCATTTTCTTCAATAGTCTTCTCGGTAAGACTTCTCGGTTGAACATAGACAAATTCATCATAGTCTTTTGGTTCCTTGGAATTTCCTTCATCATTTATTTCTGTAAATTCATCAATTTTCACATTTGCACTTTCTACTATTTTGTTAGATGATTTGATCAAACATTTAAATGCTTTGCTTCTAGAAGAATAACCTAGAAATGTTCCTTCTTCACTCTTCTGATGAAACTTGCCATTTCTATCATCTTTGTAAACATAGCATCTACTTCCAAAGATTTTAAAATAGCTTACATTAGGTTTCTTATCATACCAGATTTCATATGGTGTCTTCAAAGTACCTTTCTTCAATTGTAATCGGTTCAGGGTGCAAACTACTGTGCTTATTGCTTCTCTCCAAAATGTTTGTGGCACCTTCTTTTCAATCATCAGTGTTCTAGCATAATCCACAATAGATCTGTTTCTTCTCTCAGCTATTCCATTCTGCTGTGGAGTTCTCAGTGCAGAGACTTGTCTTTTAATACCATGATCATTGTAGAATAAGTTGAATTCATCAGATGTGAACTCTCCTCCTCTATCTGATCTAAGACATTTCAGTTGTCTTGCTATTTCATTTTCAGCTCTTGCCTTGTACCATTTAAACATTTGAAAAGCTTCTGATTTTTCTTTTAAAAACATTACTGACATCATCCTTGAATAGTCATCCATAAATAATATGAAATATTTATCACCATAATAACTTTGAACTTTCATAGGACCACAAAGATCAGTGTGCACTATATCTAAAATTCCCTTAGAAGTTTAAGACTTACTTGTAAAGCTTGATCTTGTCATCTTACCCATCTGGCATCCTCGGCACATAGCATTCTCAAGTTTTTCAAGACTCGATAGACCTCTTACTCAGTGCTTCTTACTTATTTTGATTAGATTATCAAAATTTACATGACAAAAACTTTTATGCCATAACCAGGTATCATCTATATTTGCATACAAACACTTGTTATGAGTTGAGTCAAGGTGAAATGTGTTACCTTTTGTTTGTGTCCCGGTAGCAGCTAACTTTGCATTCTTGTCATGAACTTTGACAATTCCTTTCTGAAATTCTATTTGGTAACCTATGTTGTTTAGCTATGCTACACTCAACAAATTGTATTTCAAACCTTCAACCCAATAAACATCATTACATTCAGCATTGTCAAGAAGTGTTATAGATCCTTTACCTTTCACCGGACATGGTGCATCATTACCAAATCTAACATAGCCTCCATCATAATCTTCTAATATAACAAACTTGTGTTTATCTCCTATCATATGATGTGAGCATCCACTATCTATGATCCAAGAGTCGTTAGTGTTTATGTGAGATATTAGGGATTTTTCTTCATACCTTTCTTCATCTAATCCATCTTTGATAGCCACATAAACTGCTTCCTCTGTATCAGTTTCATCTGATTTATCATCATTGAATTCCTCATCGGCTATTAAGCATGTCTTTCTATCTCTTCTTCTAAAGTCTCGGTGTCCTCTGTAATGATTATCTTTTTGTCTGTCATCTCAGTAATCTCTCTTTTCAGTAGAATCTTTGTCAAGATAGTTAGAAGCCATATGTCCTATCTTATCACAATTGAAACATTTCAAAGGTAGTTTTCCTTTGTACTTACCTTTGCCTCTCGGTAACCTTTTGGCTAATAGTGCTTCAAATTCTTCTTGCTTTCTGATTTCCTCATACAGTTTGTGTACTTCTTCCATGTTCTTATGAAATCTTTCACTTGCTCCACTGTGATCTCCTTCAGAGTACTTATACTTTCTTTCATTGCAATCATTAGATTCATCAAGATGAAAAGAACTAAATGCAGATTCAACTTTGTTTACCGAAGTTCCACTGTTATCAAAGTTACTTAACTCAAATGCATGTAGCTTACCAGTAGTAGCATCTAGAGAAACTGGCATATTAGGTATAGACCTCAATTCATTGATTGCAGAGACTCGGATTGCATAAGCCGGTAGAAGGGTTCTTAACAACTTACTTGTTATATCCTTTTCTTCAATAGTTCCACATGCTCCTTTGATTTGATTGAGAAACTCCTTTAGTCTTGTACTGTATTGAGTTATGTTCTCACCTTCATTCATCCTCATAGATTCAAGTTGTCCTCTTAGACTATCTACTTTTGCTCTTTGAACATGTTCATCTCCTCCATACACTGATATGAGCTTATCCCACATTGCCTTTGCATCATTGCAGTCTTCTAGATCATTAAACTCTAAGTTGGTCAATGCAAATGTTATTTCAATCATTGCTTGAATATGTTCTTGCTTTGCCTTTATCTCTTCCATAGTCAATGGATAAGTTCTCGGTGTAACAAAATCATTCTCCAACTCCTAATAGATGTAGCTTCATCCTTTTCTGCCATGTAGAGAAGCTTGACTTGTTCAGCTTCGGTGCATCCCTCTTATACAAACTTAATCTTCCATAAAAAACATCAGATTCAACCTCGGTAACATATACTTTAGTAATATAACCAAAACTGTTAAACATGCAAACTCAAAAACATATAAACATCATAAACCTCATAACACTAGATTTAACATGGAAACCTAAATAGGAAAAAACCACTATGGGATTTTAGACCCACTAAGAAATATACTCTTCTAGAGTATGCTCGGTTAAAAGCAAATCCTGTTAAAGATTACAAACACATTGCTAGATGTGACCCGGTTAAGGGATTTCCCTCAGATCTGTTAGGATCTTCACCTTGTTAGAAGTGACCTTTTTAAAGAATTTCAAACTCTCAATCAAAATGTCACCTTGCTAGAGGGTTTTACAAATAAGACTCTTAAGTCCACTCGGTTAAGAGATTTTTTGTCACTTTCACAAAATAATAGTAATAAAAATCTATCTGCAACTTCACATCTAAAATGATAAAGCAGATTCTTATTTGTTCAATACAATCTAGACATAGAACTAATCTTGTCCATCTGCTGGGCTTCTATACTTTGTTATTCAAACAGGTCTTCAAGCTTCTGTGCTCGGTAATCACTATGTAGCATCCATGTGCATACACTTGCCCGCATGCATTTTTTATCAACAGTTTCCTATTTATAAACAATTAGCTAACCGCTTAATCTCCTTGATCACATTTCCCATGATCAATCATAGCCATCAGATCTTCAAACTTGTCTAGGTTCAATGCATCTTTCGATCTGAAAACGTTTTACCCCGCCTAGGAACTTGCATATATTTCTTGGAACTTGTACCAGGGTATTGCGGTTCAATCTGCACTATAGATCTTCATGCCGACTTTCCTTTGCCATAGATTCATTAATAGACTATATTTACGACATACCAATCATTTAATCAGTTCTAGCTCATCAGCTTCCTTCATTAGATAACACTTGTAAACATTTAATGCATTCTGTTATAGCTTGGTTACAACTTGGTAACAACTCGGTAAATACTAAACTTTACTCGGTAGACATTCCGCGTTCATTAACCGATAGCAATAACCTTAGGGTTTACTGACTAGGTTCTTTGGTTGGTAACATAGTATAGTATTAACCTTACAATTTACAACATATGTATGATGTTAAAACAATCTAAACATCATGATCTCATCATTGTCTGACTCGGTAATAGTTTCCCATTGAATACCTTATTCATCATAATCTTTCCTATGCCTTTTACCGACATCTTTATATTCTTCAAATCATACTTCTCAAGATATGGCAACATCATAGTGAATTAGAAAATCAATTTCTTGACATCAATGACAAAATAATAATATCAAGACAGTAAACATCCTTAATCAGTTATATCCATAATCATCAATAACCTTCTTAATATCCTTATTGAAATGTCAACAATCTTTCATTGTCTGTTATAATGTTATATTGCCAACAATAACAACACTTCTTGCTAAGGTAGATCCTTTTCAATTCCTTTGTTCTGCAGTCACACTCTATAGATTCTTCACTCTTGTTCAACAACTATCAAATCTCCAACATGCGGACACAAATAAAACTTTTGCCAACCACTGCAATAAGAAAACTCATCAACCTTATAGACAACAACTAGGTTGGTAGCATAAACCCTAAACCCTAAATATTTCAAGTTTACACTTACAAGTGATCCAATCTTGACCGTACAAACACATTACATAGAATGAAACGATCTAAAACAGATCTCAAGACATTCTGTATCGTCCAATCTTCACCGCATCTAAAAATCAGTAACCCCTCAGGTACTCTTCACACACTGCTAAGAAAAATGCTCATTCCCGAGGTAGGCATTTAATGCATTCAATCTTCACGTGCAAGAACCACAAATAAATCCTTCACGTGCACACAGCTGACGTGGTATCTCGATCCTTATCCTTATTCCTTAACTAACTGGTCACAAAACATCATCAGTTGCATCGCAAAAGCCAAACCGGTAACCTTGGAGTTGAACTAAGACTACCAACTGATAGTCACACTTAGTGAACCCCAGCACCAGTCCACTCCTTCCCGGTTGACTATAACTGCTTCCGATCTTCATACCGGTTCATACAAGTTCACCTGCTTGAGAACTTATTGACATCAATGACAACATACATTATCACCACTTCATCATATGCCAATAATACAATCAGCTCTTAAAGAGCTTACAAAGAGAAGTTCAAGAGCCAAGGGTTTTGGCGGTAAAGGAAGGAGTTTGTTGGACTTCACTTCCAACAATCTCCCACTGAAGACCACTGAACTGCTGCAACAAGTAGATTCCCCCACTCAGTCTTGCTATTAGTTATTGGAAAGGCCAAGAGAATCTCAGCAGAAATTGAAATTCTCCCACTTACTACTTTAGTGAGAACATCAGCCAGATTCTTATCGGTATGAATTTTATCTACATGAAACTTGCCTTCTTCGACCATATGGAAAACAGAATGACTACGAACATCAACATGTTTTGACTGAGGCTGAGATGTCTATTGTTTAGTCATAAAGATGGTACTTCTATTATCACAAAACAATGTAAAATCTGATTGCTTCAAACCCAATTCGCTGAACAAGAGTTGCAACTATACCATCTCCTTGGCTCCCTCAGAAAGAGCTATGTATTCAACTTCCATAGTTGATTGAGCAACTATATGTTGTAGTTTTGAAGCCCAACTAATCGCTGCTCCAGCAAATGTGAAAGCATAGCCTAAAGTAGACTTTCTTTTGTCTAAATCTCCGCCAAAATCAGAATCAGTAAACCCTTGCAAAATTGCCTTGTCCTTCCCAAAACATAAGCAAAAATCAGAAGTACCCTTGAGATACCGCAAGATATACTTGACCACCTCCCAATGTGATTTGCCTGGATTAGCCATAAATCTGCTCACCACTCCCACGGCATGAGCAATGTTTGGACGAGTAGACACCATAGCGGACATAAGACTAACAACTGCAGATTTGTATGGAATTTTGTCCATAAACTCCTTATCTTCTTGTATTTTTGGACACAATTGAGAAGATAACTGAAAATGAGAGGCTAAGGGTATACAAACAAGCTTTGCATCTGCCATGCCAAATCTGTCCAATACATTTTTAATGTAATTTTGCTGAGATAGTTTGAGTTCTCTCTTTTTCTTATCCTGAAAAATAGTCATTCCTAGAATCTTCTTTGCTGCCCCTAAATCTTTCATGGCAAATTCATTCGCTAAGTGAGTTTTAAGTTCACTCACAATCCTCATGCTTGTGCCGGCCACTAGCATATCATCCACAAAAAGGAGAAGTATGACAAATTCACCATTATGAAGCTTTTTAAAATAGTTACAAGGATCAGACTCGTTGGGACTAAACTTGTGATCAATCATGAATTTGTCAAATTTAAGATACCATTGCCGGGGGGGGGCTGGCTTAAACCCATACAAACTGCATTTCAATCTGCAATAGAGGTGTTCCTAACCCTTTTTAATAAACCCTTCAAGTTGATGCATAAACAGTTCCTCATCAGGATCGCTATAGAGAAATGTCGTCTTTACATCTAGTTGTTCAAGCTCAAGATCCCAGGCTGCAACCAATCCCAATACTGCTCGTATGGTAGTCATTTTGATTACTGGTGAGAAAATTTCTTTGAAATAGAGGTCTTGCTACTGAGCATATCCCTTGACTACTAGTCTTGCTCGAAATCTTTTGCGACCACTGACTTCATATTTTAGTTTATACACCCATTTATTTCTTAATGCCTTTCTATCAGGCAGAAGTGGCACCAAATCCCATGTTTGATTTCACAATAGTGCATCCATTTCTTCACACATTGCAGCATGCCAGTTATCATAATCTATAATTTTACAAGCTTCTTTGTATGTTGTAGGCTCTGTTTGATAAAAAATTAGAAAAGTAGGCTCAGCTTCTTCACAAAACAATAAGTCATAGTCAGATAACTTTGCAGGAGGTCACCTCTATCTAGTAGATTTCCTCAATTGACTCTCTATTTGAGTAGTAGAATCATTCAATTTATGTGTTCCCTTTTTATGCAAATCAACATCACTCCCACTATTAATTTACTTGGTAATGTCTCTATTTTTATGTTTGGTAATGTCCCCGTCTGCAAGGTAATCGAAGGCCTGTGGATTTTTATCCATGTGAGATGTAGGAAGATTGCAGGAGGGAGAACCCATAAAAGCATTTTTCTCTGCCTACGTTGGGAGTGTGAGTAGGGATCTGAGTTTATGGGAGGAGCAGGGTCCAGTGGAGGAGGTTGCCACATCACAGTTGGCAGGGAAGCCATGCGGTGGTGGCACGAGCCCCATGGAGGCTTGTGAATGCAGGGGAAAGTGCAGAGAGTTGGGAGCCATGGTAGCATCCTCGATGGTCTGCACGAGAGGGTGACTCCATGGTTGTGCTATCACAGAGATAGAGACGCTTGCAAGGAGATCACGGGGAAGATTGCAGGGAGCCCAATGAGACCATAAATGCTAACGAAGGAAACACAATAGAACCATTTAATTCACATGCATCTTCTAATCCATTATTGGATACATGTATGTCTTCATAGCCCTATGTTTTTTCTCATGAAGAAATTGGTGATTTAGTAGAAGCGGGTTACTTATTAAATCAAATGCCAATTGAAAATCAAACCCCAAATGAAATTAGAACTCAAGTTTAAACTAAAATTGAAATCCAATTGAAACCCCAAATGAAACTAGATCTCAACTTGAAACTCCAAATGAAATTGAAAATCCACCTACAACTAAAACCAATAATGTGTATGTAGACATGGAAACACCAATTGAAAATGAAACATGTTTGAATGATAATCAAACGAATGAAATTTTTTAAATTAAAACTGATGTACTAGACAACCTTCCTGGCATGGTTTCATGGAGACAGATTAGGACACATGCAAATAGATTGTTTAGACATTTTTTTTATAATAAGAAATTTGGGTTTCAATGTTAATTAATGGTACAACTAATTAAAATGACTAAAATGCAAAAAGTGATGAAGAAGTTAGGCTTTTATGTCAAACCCAAGAAGAAGGACGAGTCTTTAAAACAAGTTGTATCGATTGTTGCTAGTGCCTTTGATACAATTGAAAAGAAAGTCGTTCTAAAGATAAAAATGTGGCACAATGGGAAATAACAACTACTTTAGTAAGCCAAACAAATTCTAATAAAAGAATGATGAGTAACATAAGTGGATATCTTAATATTCATCGTAAAACTTTGTCAAGAGATGGAAAAAGAAGAGTTAATTTTGAAAGTGATCCGACAAAAAAATTGTGGAATTTTACTAGTAGACTACCAAGGTCTGATATGAAACTTACTAGTGAAGTCAAAAATTTGATCAAAAAATTATGGCATGATAATACGAGAGTATCACCTAATGTTAGAGATGTTCTTAAATTAAGAGTTGGGTCAAAAATTTGTGATCCACATCCAAAACACCTATTGGACATGACTCAAACTGAATTGTACAAAAAAAAATTGGATGATAATGTTTTGACTATTAGCATTTGTCAAAGGTCTTTTGAAAAGTGTAAACCTTGGTATGTTCGAATTAACAA
Source organism: Cryptomeria japonica (assembly GCF_030272615.1). Taxonomy (NCBI): domain Eukaryota; kingdom Viridiplantae; phylum Streptophyta; class Pinopsida; order Cupressales; family Cupressaceae; genus Cryptomeria; species Cryptomeria japonica. The sequence goes on along the minus strand of NC_081407.1, from coordinate 992,390,618 downwards.
GGAAAGAGTCACATGTTGTTGCAAAACTCATGTTCAATTTCTCCACCATTATGATGTATTTTGATATATACGTGTTACCATGCATAGTAATGGAATGTTCCAAGAATGTGGTATAAATATACCACTTGAAACTATAAAGGATTTTATATCAAGTTTGTTTTGTAACCCACTAAATGAGCAAATTTTCTTTTCAATGCATGTGTTTCCGGTGTATGTGATATATGTGGCAATCTTGCATTGTTGGATGGATGTTTGCTTGAAAATCTTTCAAATAATTTTGGACAACAATTAGTTGATGTTAAAGATTTAAAACTGTTGAGTATCCATTGAAGGATGGAAAGGTTGGAAGATGATGAGATCTAATACTAAAAAAATTAGTGTTTGTTCATTTATGAATGAATTTAAGAGTAACATCATACCTAAATATGTTAAACACACTCAAAATGCTGGATGGCTCGATGGTCAATTTTGAATATGTAAGGATACATTTCCTGTTAGTAGTATACTTTCGGTTGTTGACTTTGCAGAGAACTACATGCTTGCACCACAAGATGAAGTCCAATCACAATACTAAAATTCAGTGCAAGTATCGATTTTTGTCCATATTGTCTATAGGCATGCACTAGATAGTACAGAAGAGGATCGCCAAATTTTGAGAGAGTACCATTTCTATATGAGTGATAATAAATTACACTCATTTGAGTTTGTCTAGTATTGCTTCAAGACCTTTTTTCAGAATTTGAGGGAGAGAGAAATTCAGATGACACAACATCTAATATGGTCTGATAATTGCACAGGTAAATTCAAGAATGCTAGAATGTTTTATTGGTTGAGTAGGATTCATAAGAAAACTAATATTGAACACATGTGGAGTTTTTTTGAGGCTGGACATGGGAAAGGAGAACATGACGGTGCCGGTGCATGTGTTAAGAGAGCCCTTTGCAGAGAGCAACTCAAATTTGAGGAAAAGGCTAAATTTAAAAATGCAAGCGCAATTGTGGATTGGTGTAGTGCAACTTTATCCACAGGATCAAGTCAGAACTCTACAATTAGACGTTTCTTCTAGATGGTTAAAGAGGAGAATATCCTTCCAAGATATGATTGTGATATAGTCAATGGGTCAGCTAGATGGCATTCATTTAAGAGTTCTAATTCTAACACTTGGACTATATGGACTAGAGAACTTGCATGTTTTTGTCAATTTTGTATTGCAGGTGAATGGGAAGAATGCGAGAATACGGAATGGGTCGAAGAATGGAAACAAAAATCCTTAACACCTAGTGAGACACAATATCAAGATGTTAGAAGAAATGAAGACCCAAATCATGCATTTACATCAGAAGATTATGATCGTGTTTTAGACCTCATACAACCTGGTAATTTAATTCAATTTCTTGTTTATCACTTTAAATTATATATTTTTATGTATTGTCATATAATTTATGATTGTATTTGAATTATCAATTCTAACAAGTTTTATTTCTACATGTACTTAAATTTGTTTTCTAGGAAATGTGTATGTTGTTGTTGCACCTGAGGATAATGATGAGCAGGTTGAGTATTGGCTAGCTAGATGTGTAGAACCTAAGAAAAATTTGATATGTGATCAAGTAGATGATGATGGTTTTCAGTATCTAGTTGGGCTTGTTGTGGTAGTTGGCACATGGCTACGCAAATACTTAACAAGAAGGATTGGCTTACCAACTTATGAAGACTACCAATCATAAAAGAAGATTATACACTATTCTCGTTTGGTGGTGGCAACAAACATCAAATTAGAAAGATACAAAGGTAGACCTGCTAATAAGGTATTGTGGACACTTTCAGTAAAAGATCATGAGGCAATCATAGACGCATTGCAGAAGAGAGAGGATGCAGATGGTACAATAGGTTGAATCAAATTTATATGCATGTAAGTTTGTGTTACTTGTGTGAACTATTTTATATTTAATCATGATAATTGTTTTTCTTTGTCCCTTTAACATTGTATTTGTCTACATTTGATACAATTTTGGTTTCATAAACAACATTGTATTAGTTATTGTAGGATTTTGCCAAGATCAAGGGCATAATGAAAAGCATAAAAGAGACAATAGAATGACAAGAACAAACTGTATTCTCATCAATATGCAAAATGATCAATTGGATTAACCAATACAATGAATATAGGCCTGCTTATATAGGCAAGGCCATATGGATGTATGAGCACACAAATATGATATGTGGCTCAATGAGAAACAAGGGTAGGTATGAAATACTAGGGGTAGGTAGGAGAAATAATATTATATTCCACAAGAGGTGGACGACCCCTCGAATGTGGAGTGTAACAGCAAAATAAGACCACAAAAGGTGGAATTTCTCCTACAAGCTCTATCCCTATGTGCACACTTCCCTAAGTGTCTCAAATCCAAACTACGAAGAGATGCATTATCCTAAGTTAACTTAAGTAAGTGTAATAATATCCAAAATGAATATTTATTTACACCAACACCCCCCCTTAAGTGCAACTTAGGGGAATGAAGACTCAAGTCAACAATGCAAGATGGGTCCTGACTACTAGGCCATGATAGGTACCCATGTACAATATGCAAATGCAAGCAAAACTATGCAATGCAATCTCTCACAAACGGAGAAAGGGATAAAACCAAGTGGGAAAAAACTCCCCCCCAAAAGAGAGATGAATGTACAAAAAACTCTCAAAGAAGAAGGACAAAACCTAAAAGAGGAAAAAGTCCCCCCCATAAGAGAGGAAGGAGAAGTCAGCTGACCCCCCCTAACGACACATCCTGCACCCCCAAGAGAGCTCGCAACTGCTGGAACTTACTCTCGGTGAAAGGTTTGGTGAAGATGTCAGCAACCTGCTCTGTTGTAGGACAATACTGCAAATCAATGACCTGCTCCTGGATGAGCTCTCGGATATAGTGCATATGAATCTCGATGTGTTTGGTCCGCTGGTGCTGGACCGGGTTCTTTGAGATTGCAATAGCACTCTGATTGTCGCAATGTAGAACTGTCGATCGTGGAGTGGTGAATCCAAACTCTGTGAGAATCTGCTGGAGCCAAATGGTCTTAGTCGCTGCGTTAACAGCTCCTCGATACTCAGCCTCAGTCGAAGAGAGAGCAATAGCATGTTGCTTCTTGCTCTTCCAACAAATGGGGCCCGAACCAAGGTGAAAGCTGTAACCAGAAGTAGACTTACGATCAACTAGATCGCCAGCCCAATCAGAGTCTGTGTAACCAACCAAGTGAAGTCCTGTGTCTACTGCATAGTGAATCCCAAAGTGATGTGTACCCTGGATGTAATGAAGGATGCGTTTGACGGATTTCCAATGAAGCTCATGTGGTTCCTGCATGAAGCGGGAAACCATGCCAACTGCAAATGAAATATCAAGGCGTGTATGAGTCAAGTAGATGAGACTACCCACAAGCTGATGATACAAAGTGCCATCAACTGGTGGAGAAGAACATTGAGCCTCAAGCTTGACTCCTGAAAGAAAGGGAGTCAGGGCAAGCTTACAATCAGCCATATGAAAGCGTGCAAGTAGATCCAGAGCATACTTGGGTTGTGATAGTGTAATCCCAGAAGGTGACTGTGAAATCTCGATCCCGAGAAAGTAGTGCAAAAGACCCAAGTCAGTCATAGCAAATTTGTCATGCAAAGCAGATTTGACCCTGCTAATGATGGATGAAGTACTCCCTGTAATGATCAAGTCATCAACATAGAGCACAAGTATCAAGTGAGAGTCATCCTGTCACAAAATGTTAACATTCGGATTGGAATGACACCTAGTGAAACCTACAGAGAGAAGAAAGGAATCCATCTTGGCATACCAAGCCCTGGGGGCCTACTTAAGGCCATAGAGAGATTTCCTTAGGCTGCAAACCAAGGAAGTATCCTGGATGAAACCCTATGGCTGCTCCATATAAATCTCCTCATCAAGATCACCATGAAGAAAAGAACTCTTCACATCCATCTGATGTACAGCCCAACCATGAGCTGCAGCAATAGCAAGTGTCAAACGAATGGAGTTCATCTTGGCTACGGGAGAAAAGGACTCAGTATAGTCAACACCTGCAACCTGAGAAAAACCTTTCGCAACAAGCCGAGCCTTATATTTATCCACACTACCATCTGCTGCAAACTTGGTTTGATAGATCCACTTACATCGAACCATCTTTCTCCCCTTAGGGAGATGGACTAAATCCCATGTGTTGTTCCTCATCAAGGAACTATATTCTTCCTCCATAGCTTGGTCCCACTCAGGAACCCCTAATGCTTCCCTAAATGTCTGTGGATCGGAAGCGGTAGCAATGAATGCATGTGGAAGATCCTGATGTTGTGATCGAGTTCTCTGTGTATCTAAAGGATCCCCAACAAGAGAACCCACGGACTCAAGTGTCTGTCGAGCCCAACGAGGTCTAGGTGGAGGTGGAGAAGGAGGCTCCTCAACTGCAAGTGGACCCTGCGGAGGTGTTACCCTGCGAGTCGGAGTTGAAGGAGTCTCATCATTTGAATCACTAACATCACTATCCACAATGGAGGAAGGTGGAGGAGGTAGAGAGGCTAAGCTAGGAGAGCTTTCCTCAAAGTGAACACTCCTCTCAATGAATACCTCATGTGTCTCTGGATCCATCAATCTGTATGCCTTAGCACCCTCAGGATATCCAACAAATATGCAAGGTCAACTCTGTGGTTCCAATGCCTTGCGTTTCTGTGAAGGTATGCGAGCCCATGCTAGACACCTAAAGACTCTGAAATGTCTCACAATCCCCAAGCCTCAAAAGGAGTAATACCTTGCAAAGCTTTGTGAGGAACCCGATTCTGGATGTGTGTGGCACAACTGATAGCCTTTGCCCAAAAGGTGGGATCAAGAGAACGTGCATGTATCATACAGCAAGCCATTTCTTTGAGAGTTCTATTCTTGCATTCTGCAACCCTGTTCTGCTGTGGAGTGTATGCTACAGAATGCTGAAGATCAATCCCCTCAAATGTACAAAAATCCTCAAGTCTTTTGTTCACATATTCCCTTCCATTATCTATGCGAAGAATCTTGACCACTTTCCCTGATTGCTTCTCCACACGAGTCTTGAAGTCCTGAAATCTGTCAAATACTTCACTCTTATGAATGAGAAAGTAGACCCAAGTGAAGCGGGAGTAGTCATCAATGAAGGTAAGAACATAGCGGGCCTTACTAAATGAAGGTGTTGGAAATGGACCTGCTACATCGCTATGAACAAGTTGAAGAACTTCCAAAGCTCTCCAAGCTTTCCCCTTATCAAACTTCTCTTCGGGATGCTTGCCCATGGAACAACCTGAACATACACCCTCTGAAAAACTGATTTGAGGTAGACCTGTGACCATGTCTTTAGTGCTTAGCTGCTGAAGATAGCGGTAGTTGATGTGACCAAACCACTCATGCCATAGCTTACTTTCTGAATTTAAATGAGTAAGCAAGGCCCTAGAAGGTGAACTTGGCACAAAGTGGGAGAATGAATAAAGCCTTGAGTTGTCATTGACTTGTCCCACTGCTACCAAGGCATCATCATCAAGTTCCTTTACCACAACTAAATTTGGTGTAAACTCAACCTTTTTCCCATTCCCATAGTGAGTGATTTGGTAGATGGAGAGAAGTTTGGTAGACAAGTTAGGAACATAGAGAACATTCTCAAATGTTCCATCATCCATGTCAACTGAACCTTTCCCTTCAACCTCTACTGGTGTGTCATCACCTATGTAAATGTGAGGTACCTTAGATGGCTCCAATGAAGAAAACTGCTCCGTTGTAGAACCCATGTGATATGAGGCACCCGAGTCAAGTATCCATTGCTGTGAAGAACCTGTTGTAGCCACAAATGTTTGCCCTTTTCCCTTAGACTATGAGGAAGAGGAAGGAGATGAATCCTTCTTTGTGTAGGCAGATGGCAAGTTGATGTTGTTTTTCTTAAGAAGATTAGTTAACTCATCAACTTGCTTTGCGTGGCATCGATGCTCATCATGACCATACTTCTTGCAATATGCACAAGTTGGTTTATCCTTCTTAGGTGGTGTCCCCTTCTTGGAAGAGGATGAAAAATCGCCTTGTGATGGAGAGGATGATTGTCCTTTTTCCTGGTGTGGCTTAGACTTAGAGTGCTTCTTCTTCTTGTTGGAATCTTTGCCTTGACTTCCTTGATTCCCTTGATTAGCCACCAAAGCCTTGGGCTTTGAAGACTTGAGAAACCCCATGTTCAACAACTTAGATTGTTCCAATATCAACATTTCTGTGAAAGCATCAAATGAAGGCATAACATAAGAACTCCCCACTGTCAAACGATGAGTTTGGAAGCTAGACACAAATGTTGCATATTCTGGTGCAAGCTTGTCCAACAAGTTGAATATCAACGTAGTATCCTTTTTGTCAATTCCACAATCCTTAAGCTTTGCTCTTAGCTCATTTGCTTTGGTGACATAATCTTTGATTGTATCAAAACTCTTAGGATCCAAGTTGGTGAGCTCATTGTCAATCTGATAACTTATGATTTCATCAACTTGACCATACAATTTTTGAAACATATCCCAAGCCTCTTTGATTGTTTTACACTTCTCAATGTGAAAAATGAGGTCATCTGATACATATTTGCGTAAAGTTCCAAGAGCCATGCAATTCTTTGTGAGCCATTCTAATTGAGCATTTGGATTAGCCTTAGGATCAGGTGGTGTTGTTATTGTTCCATCTATGTAATGTGTGAGACCCTTTTCCATTAATTTACTCCATACTTTAATTTTCCATGATGCATAATTATGTGGAGTTAAAGGTGGAAATTTATTAGGACTCATTGCAACAAAAATGGAAAGAGCACAAAGATAGGCACAATCACACAAGACACCCCCCGAAATTCACTCAATCAAAGAACCCCCCCCCCCAAAAGTGATGATTTTGGCACTTTATAAGTAGTGCGTATACAATGGGCCACTTGCAAAAAAATGGCAAAGTGGACTTCTAATTTACAATTTTACAACTACCTCAATAAGGTCAAAAGAGACTCAAACTGATAATGCAAGAGATCTAACTAAGATCCAAGCAATTTACAAGTACCTAATAGGCCAAATAAGACCAATATCTGAAAGTACAATTTCCACTCAAAATATCTAAAATCTGATCATAGATTATGAAAGTAGATGAAAAAAATGCACTTTAAAAAAAAACGGCACCTGAAAAGGAGGTCGTATGAGCTCAAACGAGGCCTTTGAAGTTGTAGAATTGAGGATTGGATAGGTACAACTGAGAGAATCCAAAAATTCTGAAAAAATTGTACACCAAAATCAGAAAATAACCACACCACTATGACGATCATGAAATTTTAGCCCATTTCAAAAAAAATTGCACCAAAAAGGGAGCAAAAATGAGCAAGATATGGCCTTTCAAAGTTGGACTGCAAAACTGAAAAGCTCAATGGAGAGGGGTCAAAAAAATTTCAAAAAATGTTGATGTGGTGCTGATGTCAGCAATTCACTGTGTTAAATTTGATGACCGTATGACCGTCGCGAAAACTTCGCCTCCCTGCTGACTGGGCGTCTGTACTGTATGGACTGCTGACTATGCAGGTGACTGTGCAGTACAGATGCTGACGTGGCACTATACAGTGGCGCACGAACGGACTGCGTGGCGCGGGTGACGTGGTGTATGGAAGTTTGCGGGTGTGCCGCGTGGTGGGGTCCCAACAACTGACTGGGCTCCGCGTGGCAGTCGTTGGTGACGGGGTGCTGCTGGAGGTATCTGCCAACGACGGAGTCTATGTCCCGGCCGGTGGGAGGGGGCTGCTGGAGGCGGAAAGGAGACGGTCGCGGGAGGGTGGTCTGAACGGCCGGCAGCGGCGTCGGCGGCGGCCTGAGTACGCGGCGTGCGGAGCGGCAGGCAGGAGGGATCACGGTTTCGACGACAGGTACAGTGGCAGAGCAGGTACAACCTGCAACACATTCAACACACAGGGTACGACAGAGTAGGGGGGGTCTACGGACCCCCAACAATGCAAAAAAAAAAAAAAATGATTTTTTTAAAAAAAATTTTTGATCGCTTTTTTTGATTTTTTCGAATTTTTTTTTTTTGAAAAATAAATTTTTTTTGAAATTTTTTTTCGAAATCCGTACGATAATAGCCAAAATGGAAAAAAAAATTTCTCATCAAAATAGGTCGACTTTATAGTCGAAATTTATGGAAACGGCCTCCCGGATTCAACAGTGATGTCCAAATCACTGTATGACACCCCTGAAAAATGAAGATCCACAAATCCGAAAATAGAAGCCTTCCAAGATGTCTCCAAAAACCAATCAATGAAGCCCCAATAGCTCTGATACCATGTAGGATTTTGCCAAGATCAAGGACACAATGAAAAGCATAAAAGAGACAATAGAATGACAAGAACAAACTGTATTCTCATCAATATGCAAAATGATCAACTGGATTAACCAATACAATGAATATAGGCCTGCTTATATAGGCAAGGCCATATGGATGTATGAGCACACAAATATGACATGTGGCTCAATGAGAAACAAGTGTAGGTATGAAATACTAGGGGTAGGTAGGAGAAATAATATAATATTCCACAAGAGGTGGACGACCCACCGAATGCGGAGTGTAACAGCAAAATAAGACCACAAAAGGTGGAATTTCTCCTACAAGCTCTATCCCTATGTGCACACTTCCCTAAGTGTCTCAAATCCAAACTACGAAGAGATGCATTATCCTAAGTTAACTTAAGTAAGTGTAATAATATCCAAAATGAATATTTATTTACACCAACAGTTATCTTCTTCTTAATGTTACTTTGTGTACATTGTAATTGTGTTACAATCATTCTAATTTTTTATGATATATTTATTTTATCGTAATCTCTTCATAGATTAATTTTAAGTTCTTGATTTTATTATTATTTTAAGAATAGGAATCTATTGTAAATTGGGATAATTATTTTATTGAATTATAAACTGTTGCACTATAAGATGATCAATCACAATGTTAAAATATAAAGTCATAAATAGATCATATATAATCACTAGAGGGCACCAAATCACAAAACAACATCACATATATATAATCACTAGAGGGCACGAAATCACATAACAAGACCTGATATCATAATAGAAATTAAATGACATAATAAAAAGTCCTATATATAATCACATAACAATTCCTGATGACATAATAATAAGTCTTGAAAAAATAATAATAAGGAAATGACATTAAAACAAGTCCAAATAACATAATAACAAAACAACATCACATATATAATCACTAGAGTGCGCCAAATCACATAACACGACCTGATATCATAATAGCAATGGAATGACATAATAAAAAGTCCTATATATAATCACATAACAACAAGTCCTGTATATAATCACATAATAACAAGTCCCAGGATAACATAACAAGTGTCATCATAAAAAGTTCATAATATAATAACATGACATGATCTAAAATATATAATCTAAGAACTTGTGTGCATCTCATCTATAGTCCTCTTTACTCCACGTGAAGGTGGCTGAGATGAATCATCCTGTTGCATGTGGTCCTGAGATGCACCATCCTGTGTGTGTGCAGTATCAGTGTCTCCACCCTCCTGTACATTATTAAAATATATTACATGAGAAGAAGATTTAACATGAGAAGAAGTTACTTGTATAGTTCACTTATAAAGTAATTAAATACTAAAAATTTAAAATAAATTACCATATGACCATGCTCTACAATGCCCTCATTGGTATGTGGAGGTCCACTATCATGAACAAGAAAAATGGTTGTAGTCAAGTCCTACAAAAAAAACATTGTACATCAATTTTGATAATCCCTATAAAAGCCAGGTACACAGTATAAACAAATTAGAATTTTTTTTTATAATCATCACCGTAAATAACAATGTTGACGGTTGCATCTGGCTCAATCCCATAGCCATACCAATATTGGTAGTGGTATTGATCTGAACAACATATATAAAGCATGAATCAAACTTGTATATATACATAAATTATAAAGTATATATATAGGCTACAAGTTTATTGCAGAAAAAGCATACATGTGATGCAGGCAAAGTAACTGATGGGCAAAGGCATACATGTGATGCACCATCAAACAATCCAGAAGCCTACAATTGCAAAAAATAACGAACATGAATCAAAGTTGTACATAAATTAGTAATCATATAAACACTTCAAATTAATGCATGAAAAACATACTAGTGGTATATGAGGCTGAGCCTCATCGGTCCATGAGTCATGTGAAGAACTACCCACCTCAGTACTACATGAAGCACCCTACAAAATTGAAAAAACATATCATACACATCATTACATTAAAATTTTTTTTGTTTATTTTAAATGTACATATCAATACAATGTATCTAGATGAAAGTGCATACTGTGAGGCACCAACATCTCTAGGTATGATGTATCGAGGCAACATTATGTCGGTTCCTCAATGACGTGGTATGATCCATCCTTTGTTAAGAAAAAATTGACTCATGTTATAGTTCATATGTGTATATATAAGGAATTTAATATTGCACTGTAAACTATTTAAATAATTTGTACCTCTGTAGGATGATCATCGTCTGCCCACAAGAGATCAACATATGAAGAGATAGCATCAGCATGTGCAGCCTCCTTGACATCATCATAACCACCATGGGAAACATCAACATCATCAAAATCACCATCTCCTCCAGGGGCAGCCTCACCCTATGGACCCGTACATACATCCCCACAGCTCATGCAAACATGTGCTAAGCTGGGGGCATCCCTCACCTCGCGCAACTGCTGTACCAAATTGCCCGATAGGGCACTTAATGAACCAAGAGCAGAATCCACTACTTGATGATAGGTAGGCGCTAGAACAACTGGTGATGGAAGAGGAACCAATGGATCATCATGCACATGGTGTCTAACCCTATTGCTCAATTTGGCTCCTGACCTATCTTGGGGCATGCCTCTCCCGACCCCCTGAAATCATCTAATATCAAAGTAATTGGGTTTTTTACCCAATTCAAATTCGGCCCATAATTTCTTCAAAAAATACATCGGGACCTCATGATTATCCACCACCGCTCCCAAAAGTGTCTAGGTATGTCTGGGTGCCTACACCATCAAATTGAGATCCGTGGCTTCTTCAGATCTATCTCTTCACTCGTCTTAGGGTTCACAAAATATTGTTTCAAATCCATTTTGTTATTTTTAATTCATTGACTTGTTTGTATGTTAGGGCATCAGCGTAAAATGCACGCAATCCCTCCCACCAACAATGATAGCTATCTAGCACGCTATCTAAAGCTTGTACAAACTGTACAATCCCTTGCATACTATCTGCAAGGTGTAACAATAGCGGAGGTGGATGAGGCTCACGTCTAATGGTATGTTTATCTCTAATCAAAGAATCAATATTTGTCCTAATTGTCTGCCTCAACTGATCGGGTGGAGGTGGAGGTGGAGGTGGAGGTGGAGGTGGAGGTGGTGCTAGACCTAATAGCTCATCTATCTCAAACTCATCCATTCTGTGAAAATAATCTGCATATATATACAAACATGAAAATTTACAATTACTATTTAATTTACATTTCACATTCCAAAAAAACTTATAATTAAATACAGTTTACCAACTTAAATATTAAAAAAGGAAACTCACATAGATCTATAATATTATTAATAGGTGGGTCTATTTTAATAATAAGCATCATTTAAGAAATATTATCAACTTAAATCAAAGTATAAGAAATATTCTACAAAATGAAACATCATAATGCCCATGCAACTCAAACAATACCTTTTAACATCTAAAGATGCATTAGTATAAGTTCCATAAAAATCATAAAAATAATCATGAGAGAGAGAGAGAATAGATAATGAATAAAATGACTCCACTGATTTAGATATTGAATAATCATCTCCTCTAGACTCCACTGAGGGCTCATTCTCGATTAAGATTTTTTTTTAGTTGACATTTTGGGCCATCATGGTGCATTTGTATGTTTGTTATAGAGAGATGAATGATTACAATACCTATGATAGTTGTACTTTTGGACCCATAATAGTTGACCATCTTGTCATGAGAGGCTTCTAATCATAGTTTAATGGTAGCGTTGTGTAGTTCATCTTTTCAAAGAAGGTAACTTCCATGGAATTACAATTTAGTACCCTTGCAATATTTAACCATTATCGTCAATTAGGCTACCACTTTATATTTTCAACTTGATAGGATTCGATTCAAGTACTCTCTTTTGGTTTTAACTAAATTCATTAAAGTGATAAGTTATATCTATGAACTTGTCAATACATGTGCTACTTTGTTGTGTTCTTTGCTAGAATCATGGGATGATTTAGTGATCACAACTAGTAGTGCTACACTAAGTTGAAGATTGAATAAATAGTAGGTTCTCTACTCTTGGAGGAGTTAAAACAAAAAAAAATCTTTTTTTTTTTTATATTCAATTTTATATTGGTATTTTCTTGTTCAAAGTCGCAACCCACAAAATGTGATTCCAATATTGATCTATATTTGATTCTTATTTTTATTAAATCTGCCAGTAGTGTGATTTATTGCCCTCATAACTTAAATCAAGCTATGTAAATTTAAAGCCTTGTAAATTTTGATAGAGAGCATATTTTTTCATGCTTCATGTGGCATTGAAAAGGTGGTTCATAAATCTTCATAGATCACACAATTATTTTCTAGAATATTCCCTTGTATTTTATATTTTATTTTTTGTGATTTCAAATTCTAGTCATTTACTTGGACATCTTGGCACTTGAAAATGACCGTCTTACATGAGATGAATTTGTTTGATATGTTTTATATGTATTGGTTTTATTGATCTTTTAATTTTTTATTTGAGGAGGTATCATAGGTTTCTCTATTCATCCTTTTGTGGTAAAATTAGAAAGGGATAACTATGATTCTTTTGTAAAATGATATCTTGATAAGTTTTAGGCGGTGTAATCATTTTCCTTTTATGTATGGACTCATACCTAAACTAGAAACACTAGAAATTATATTTAATCTTGGTGTAACATCATTGAGCATGTAGGAGTGATTTGATCTAGTATCAAGATCATGATTCTATGTGTATTGGATTGGATATTGACTTCCCCCACACACTTTGGAATAGACTTTAGGAGATCCATGGAGACCCTCATATCTCTCCATTCCTAGAGGATCCTATTGTAGATTGTTTCATTCCCTTTGTAGATGAAGATCACATGCCCTTCAATGGTGATACTTAAGAGGAAATTTATTATATCATAGGTCTTGAATGTTTTGAAAATTTAGAGGCTTGTCTCATTCTTCAAGTACTCATGCTATCAAGATCTAATATCCATCTTAAATGTTTTTTATTATTTTAGATTATTATCACCAATTCCATAAACCCAATTGATTTAGTCTAGCATGGCATTAATCACGTTTTAAACATGCCCACTTGGGATTCATATCTTTTGAATATATTATCCTTGTTTGAGGAGTTTAGAATTACATATGTTAAATATTATTTTGAGGATATTGATATCCTCTTTCATGATAGCTATGCCATCATTGGCAACCCATTATATTATCTTTGGTTCTCATTCTACTTCGATCCTCACAAGATTCTTTATCATCATTTTGTTCCAACATGTGAATATTTGTGAAGTTTTTAGAGCCACAAGTCTATTTAGATTTTAATTTTGTATTTACCCAACTTATTATAATGACATTTCTAGTCACCAATGTATTTATTTCTTCCTAAAGGAAAAAAAAATGTTGTTTGGAAGTAATGGATCATGTTTTTTCTTCAATCTTTCATCATTAGCATGTGACCTACTTCTTTATGCAGAGTTTGGTATTCTCATTTTATCTCTCTTATTAGGGGTTTATTTACTATAAAAGGAGGCATTGGTTATTAGAGGAAGATAAAAGGATAAAGCAAAGAGAAAAAATAAGAAAAAGGACATGTTATCATGTTTGTAAATATATAGTATATCTTTAGAGATTTGGCTAATTTAGAAAGTAGTGAGAATTAATAGTGATAGTTAGAGTATTATCAAATTTAAGAACCCTATTTTTCACACACAAAAAAAAACACATTCATATTCTTATCATTTTAAAGTTCAATTTAAGCATAAATTAAACATCTAACTTTTACAAAAGAATCCTATAATTAAATACAACATTTAGAAATATAAATTTAAACATTCAAACTTTTACGCATGAGTAAAATAGAGAGAGAGAGAAAGGGAGAGTAGATAATTTGAGATACAATGAGTTAGAGAGAGAATAGATAATTTGAGAGATAGAGAGTAGGTAATGATAGAGAGAGGGTAACGTGTGAAAGAGAGAGAGGGGGGTAATGTGTGTGTGTGTGTGAGAGAGAGAGGGGGTAATGTTTGTGTGTGTGTGTGTGTGTGTGTGTGTGTGTGAGAGAGAGAGAGAGAGAGAGAGAGAGAGAGCATAATGACAGAGATGGTAACGTGTACGTGTGTGTGTGAGAGAGAAGGGGGGTTTATTGTTGATTTTCATCTAGGTTTTATTCTTTGTTAATTTTTTAGGGTTTGTTGTTCGTTTATTTTCTAGGGTTTATTGTTTGTTTTTTTCTATCCAAGGTTTAGTGTTCATTTTTCTATTTAGGGTTTATTGTTTGTTTTTTGTGTCTAATGTTTCTTGTTCATTTACGTTTTTGTTTTTGTTTTTTTCCTACGGTTTTTACTATTCATGTTTTTTGCAATATTTAAAAACTAAAAAATATTTTAAACATGAAATAAAATAAAATAAAAAACATTTTTTAAACTTTAAAACACTAAAATTAAAAAATAACAATAAAATAACACTTTTTTATGAAAAATAATAACAATAAATTAACATTTTTTTATGAAAAATAATAAAAATAAATAAAATCACGTACCTAGAAGGAGGTAAAAAATGGTCTGAGGGGTCAGCTGGGATGAAAAAAATGGGTACCCGTGCTCCTCTGAAACGTTTACCCATTTTTGAAATAGTTAAAATGATAGAAAATTGTTTTAAAAAAATAAATAAATACATTCTAGAAATGGGCGCCCGTTTAGCTTTGGGTGCTCATTTAGCTTCAGGTGCCCGTTTTTGAATGGCTCAAGCACCCGAAGCAAAACGGGTGCCCGATTTGTAAAAATAGGCACCCATTTCTAGCGGACTCTTTCCCCCACCCACGAACTTCCATGGGATTGGGACCCAACTTTGTGCATTTACCCCTAAGTCAACAAGTTTGATGCCCGGAAGTTGATTTCTTGTGTGCATAACATGGAGTCCTTTCTTGCTAATACGCCCAAGTCTTTGATGCCAAAGATCCACTTTGCTGTCTTCAATCACCATTGTAGATCCCACTTCACCATGAGTCTTAAATATGTATAGAATGCCCACTTTATTACCATTTCCAATCAGCATGGTACCATGAGTTACCTTGCATGTATCCAGAAGAAAATTTAAATTAAGACCTTGATCAAAGATCTATCCAACGGATATCAAATTCCGCTTCAATTTTGGGACATGGCGAACATCTTTGAGCAGCCATGTTTTACCACCTTCTAATGGCAGCAACACATCACCTTTGCCTGTAATTACACAAGCTTTTTTATCTCCTAATAAAACATTTCCAAAATGACCTTCAGGGTAATTAATGAATGCTTCAAGACATGAGGTAGCATGATGGGATGCACCAGAATCAAGCACCCATGAATCCGGAGTAGTGTCGGTTATTGAAAGGATTAGTACATTATTATCTTTATCATATACTGTATTTGCTTCGTTGTCTTGCACCCTCTCTTGTGCCCTTTTGAAGTTTCTACAATCCTTCTTTACATGGCCAACTTTGCCACAAAACCAACAATCACCATTTCTGTTTCTACACTTCCATCTCCTTGCTGATTTCAAACATCTACGATAATTATTTCAGCCTCTATTATGACTTCTACCTTTATTTTTGGTGGTGACCACCTTTAAGGCTTCACCGGATTAAGGTTCATCATTCTTTCTTCTCAAATCCTCGCTGAGAAGAGTAGCTGCTACATCATTTAAAACCAACTTATTTTTACTAGATATAGATGTGTTAACTACTATTACAATGCCATCCCAACTGCTTGGCAAAGAAAATAATAAAAGAACAGCC
The DNA here is from genome assembly GCF_030272615.1 of Cryptomeria japonica. Classification (NCBI taxonomy): domain Eukaryota; kingdom Viridiplantae; phylum Streptophyta; class Pinopsida; order Cupressales; family Cupressaceae; genus Cryptomeria; species Cryptomeria japonica. The sequence continues at coordinate 992,374,478 of NC_081407.1, read as the reverse complement.
TTGCTCTCATCATCTTGTGTCATCCCCACCGAAGTCGCTTGACTAATAAAGGTATTAAATTCATTGATGTGGTTTGTCGTAGCACAACCTTCGTTCATTTTCAGTTTGTACAAGCGCTTCATTATAAACACTTTATTTGTAGTCGATGTCGTTTCATACATGGTTGTGAGTCTATCCCATACATCTTTTGTTGTTGCATCACCCATGACATTGAAGAGAACATTGTTGGACAGCGAGAGAAAAATTGTCGCTCTTTCCTTCTTGTCTAATTTCCTCCATTCTTCATCAACCATCCCAGCTGGCTTCTTTGCTTTCCCTCCAAGCGCAAGTGAAATGTCTTGCTTTATCAATAAAGACTCCATCTGCACCTTCCATAACCCGAAGCTTTGACCGGAGAACTTCTCTATCTTCGCTTCTTCCATGATTCTGGAATTTCAACCACCAAAATCTTGACACCAATCTAACCTCGCTCTGATACCAATTGTTAGGATGAAGAAGCAAATTTAAAGAGCAAAGAAAACATAATTATAAATACACAACATAGATAAATGAGACACATAGATTTATCGTGGTTTGGCAATTGCCTACGTCCACATTTAAGGCAGGGAAACCAATATATTAGTAACCAAGTCTAGTTTGTACACATACACAGTTGCAAGCAGCTCCAAAATTCATCTCTATAAATGATATAAAATCAACTCTTAAAGAGCTTACGAAGAGAAGTTGAAGAGCCAAGAGTTTTGGCGGTAATGGAAGGGGTCCGTTGGACTTCACTTCCAACACTTAGAACCATATATATACACATACATACATCCAAAGATATATATACATTCATTCATACATACATACATACATATGTATGTATGTATGTATATATACATATACGTACATACATATATATATATATATATATATATATATATATATATGTGCGTGTGTGTGTGTGTTTCTGTGTTTCTATTATTCCTAAAAATAGGGCCGACCTAAGTTAAGTCCCTATTAAGGATCAGTTTAGGTTTTAAGAATTTAATATTAGCAATTCGCTTAGGGAGGCCGACCAAGGGAAGAAGGGTAAAATTCAGAAAGGGGTTGACCAAGGGGAATATAATAAAGGGCCAACCCAAATAACACTAGAAACAAGATGCGATGTGTACCTAATAACACCGGAAACAAGAGGGGATCTGTCCCTAATAGGTATTATTTATGAAACGAAGTGACCCCTCACCAGAAGATAAAGATATAAAAGGAAGATCCATTTGTTTGGGAAAAAGGGATTGAAAATGGATCATGGAATGGGAAAAAGCATTTGACATGAACTCAGATATTGAGCCAATAAAGAGAAGATTCTGATTTTATATAAGGAGCATAAAATTATTAAGTTTATGTATAGAAATCGAATGATCAAGTATTAATGAAGAATAAGAAATATAAATATCAAGGAAATAATAAATGCAACATAATGGAATAATGAAGTTTGACTTCATGTAGAATTTATAAATGAATCCTAGTTAGAATCTAAGAACAATAGTCTATAATATTAATGAAAATATATTTATATTGCTAATTCATTAGGAATCTTAGGATTAAGAATTATTCATTTATTTTCATATAGCAATCATATTAGATATTGACAAGGAAAAATAATATGGAGATGTAGGATTAGGAGTCCCCTCAATTGAGTAGACACGCATTGAGTTGGCTATTTGTGGGCTCCCATTGAGATGGTTTCTTATGGGCCAAGGGGTCAGATTGACTTGGTTGGTTGTTTGATGCACTTGGGCTTAGTTATGGAGGATTGTCTACCAACATCCTATGGTGATTTCCCCTCAAGTTTCTAATATGGTTGAAGCTATAGTGTGTATGTTTATAGTAGGAAACTTCATTATCATTTGTTTGATGTTAATTGATTATTTTTCCTAAATTTAATTACTATTGTGTAATCTAGTGAAAGAATACTCTTGTTAAATAAATTGTATTGTTGGATTTTTAATTGTTTGGGAAAATTTAGGTATATGCCAAAAGTGAATATTACATCATGAGTCGAATTGGTCTTTCACTTGCTTAGTCCTCTTTTTGTGTTAACATGGTGACGCAAGTATGACCTAACACATATAAATAAAAATAGAACTCATTGGAGTATTATGGATTTGACGATTCGTCGATCTTTGGTTATGGTTTCCTTGATCTTATTAAAAGTATCCTTTTCTTAGGGTACCCAATCCACTTTTTCATCAAGTTTTAGTATGGCATTAAGTGGTCTAACTATCTCAACTAAAACTAGTTAAGACCTTGGACAAAAAAATGAGCTTAGAAAAATAGGACTTGATTTGCTTTTTACTCGTTGTTGAATGAAATTTGAGTATGGCTTGCACTATCCCTACATAAATCGAGATCTCATTTTCTAAAATGAGATGGTTTCCCTTCGAGCTAAAAGACATCCTCTTATGCACAAAAGTTTTCCATTTAGTGGTGAAAAAAGTTTTCAAGATATCTTCATAGTTTACCATTACTTGGTTGTGTCCAAAATATCCACCAAGAAAAGAGATCATATATGATTTATTGAGAATATTCAATACTTCATTTAAGAAGGTAGTGAGTAGTTATCTTTTCTTAATGGATTTATTAACACAACTTAATCTCTTCATTTTATTCCTAACTTGCAAATGATTGGCCAACAAATTAGAATGTGACAAGAAAAATAAGCTAATTGAAAGAAACATACGTACTACCTAAAAAATAAGGAGTTCCAAGAAAATATTTACTAGTCTTTACTTCTATATAAATGGTTTGACACTAGGCTTAAGAGGAATATTAAAAGAAATTACAGAGGAGTCATATATTTTCAAGTATTCATAGCTCCATGCTCTCACATTATGATAATCTATTAAGTCCTATATGACACTAACCTTTTCTTCTACGGTACATACCTTCTAAAGGAATATGTTCTTTACATTTCTCAAGGCAAAAAGGGTTAGAAAAATGGATAAGATTCATGAGAATGAGTACAATATAAGATTTATAACTAAGTGGACAAGATGAATCATAAATATTTGTGAACATAGGAAATATTATAAATGGTAGAAATGTAAACAAATGCAAAAATGTAAGTGAATAATATAGAATAAAAAAAATTATACAGTTTATCAATATTTCTATATAGAAAAATACTCTTCTAAAAATAAACACAAGTAGACAAAAAACAATGTTGAGGTCCCATAGGGGGTCTTCAAAATCTATTTTTGAGGAGGAAGTCTCATGAAACAGACAAAAATTTGCTACAGGGATAATTAGAATATTTTCTCCAAAAAAATAGTAACCCCTACTTTTTAAGACTGCAAATTTGAGTAGGTGGAAAAGGTGGGGGACTAGAAATTGCCCCATTAGATTAAGCCTTTTAGTGTCACTTGTTAATCATCATAAATTTATAACTTTTACAAATTAAATTTTTTATTATCATGCTAAATAATAAAAATCATGAAACTACCACCTTCCATATCTGTTAACTTAAACCTTTGAGATTAAGTTGCAATCCAAAATCATGAAACCAAAAATTAACAGCACCTACTGATTTTTTTTTACGAATCCCCTCCATAAGACCCAGCCTAACACTGATCACTATTAAAGACAAGATGGATAATAATAAAATTAAAAATGAAAAATTGTTGTTCTACAAGGGCTCATTGGGTTCTCTCGATGGCATCTCTTCATAGCAATTCGATTTGGTTCAACTTTACGAAAAGATATTCAAAATTGAATTAAAGGAGTTTGAACTTCCGCTCATTTCCAATATTACTTGTTCGGATGTATAGATACGAGATTATTTTGCAGAAAATCTAGTCATTCCACTGTCAATCTTTCTATGTATTCCATTCATGATTGTCTGAAGAAATAGCTTTACGCTTCTCATAATTTAAGTTTTTCTTACATCTTGGTTGACTTTTCTCTACTTGTGTTGGCGGCAAAATTGAAAAAGGTTGTGTCCCACGGTAGGCAATTTCGTCTAACGTATGGGTAGAGCGGATTGCATGGAGGGGCCTAGCCATTTGGCTTCCACGTAGGCCTGGAATTTGATGCCTTATATGGCCGTTTTCTCACTTTTAGACTGTATATGACATGCTAAGAAATCATTGGACCGTATTCATTGACATGTTGTTTTTTTTTCTAAAATCATTTATATGACACTTCAAATTATTAATAACCCGTAAAAATTATAGTAGATAATATATATTATATAGTATTATAACTTTTAATATCTATATATATTATTTTGAAATGTTTATTATACAACTACAAATTTATTTAGAATATTTTAAAATGTTAGGATAGAATTGTTTCTAATTATATAATATTTTAATATAAATTTTTAGTATCTATTTTTTTATATGAATTTAGAAAGCTAGTCAATTTATTTGTTTTAAATATCCTGTATATGAGTTTAGAAACTTGTCATAATTGAAATGATACTTTAATATTAATTTTTAGAATAGTTTCTATTTTAATTATAAACAATATTTTTTTAGTATGATTTTAGAAACTTGATAGTAAATTTAATTTTTTTTACATATATTACAAGGATTTTCATTTATTTTCAATAAACAACATTTTCATTTTAATTATCATCCTTTTCAAACTAAATTTTAGACAACCAAAATTTAAAACTTTAATTACCATTAAATATTTTTTTGACAATTAATATGGTTCTTAAAACGTCAAATGAAAGGCATTGCAATAATGAAACCGTCATAAAAAAATCATATGACAGGTAGGGGTCACCATCAAATTCCAGGCCTGCTTCCACGTAATGATGGTAGCTGCAATCCTTCCATTTGTTGGCATATTAATTTCCCCACATGTATGTGATCAATTGTAGTTTGAACTATAGTTCATTGCATAAGATAAAAATAGAATATTGGTAATTTCTTCCACTTGCATGAGCTAAAAATAAGAGCTCTAAAATAGAATTTACATCAAGATTTTAACTATACTTGAAGATATATATTTCTAAAAATATAATTTGCATGAAAAGCTAACTGCATGTTTGTTTTTTTAATTTTTAGCTGGCATTTGTGTGTCAAAGACCTCTATATAAAGAGGTAGATTGTAATGAAATATTTGTCTTTGATCATTCAATCATTGATCCTTGATCACAATCAAGAAGTGTTTTCTATTCAATTTTGAATAAACATAAAGTTTTATTTTATTTTTGAAGCAATTCTATGTTTATTGCTATGTAGCAATTTGTGTCTATTTATTTATTTATTTTCTTCAATTGGTATCAGAGCCATGTTACAGAAATTACCTAGGTTAAATTGCTGAAACTAGAAAAAGATCCAAGGAGATTTGATTAGTAAGAAGGAAGATCAATGAGATGAGAAGATCATCAGTTTCAAGACAAAGCTTCGCTGCAATATTTGAAGTTGCAAGAAGATTGCAATCAAACAAGAATGATTTGTATGTTGAGGGTTCTTGTAATGGATGTCTGCTACCGCTAGTCTAAGTGTGCAGTTTGAAGACAACCATAGGCATTGAAGAATGAAGACAATGCATCAAATGAAAGTGAAAAATTAAACCTGATCTTCATAAGAGGAGGTTGAAGTCAAAGGCATTCGTAATCCAACAATAGAAGGAATCGAGGTTTTGAATAACCTCATGTTTGAGAAAATCCAACCAATGCAACAAAGTTTGAAACCACCTATGAATGGCGAAGCCCTCAATTTGTGAGGAAGCCTATTTATGGTCTTTGAAGAGGCCATAGTGTTCTTTTGTCAAAATAAAAGAGAGAAGCCCTCTACAAGAGGAGAGAAGACCACAAGTTTTGTGAAAGTTGGAGAAATTTATTTAAGCTACCGATATGCAATCGTGTGAGGAAGTCAAATCCAAGTCTTAGAAAAGGCTGGACGGAGTTAAAAGTTAAGAATTTGAAGTCTAAATAAAGCTTGCCATATGATAGATGATGGTAGGAGTTGAAACTGTTGAAGCTAGATGAAGATACAATTGTTCTTTGTATTAAATCAATTAGTGGTCGAAATTAAGGGGAGAATGCTGACATATTAATTTCCCCACATGCATGTGATCAACTGTAGTTTGAACTACAATTCATTGCATAAGATAAAAATAGAATATTTGTAATTTCTTCCACTTGCATAAGCTAAAACTGAGAGCTCTAAAATGGAATTTACATCAAGATTTTAATTACAGTTGAAGATATGTATTTCTCAAAATATAATTTACATGAAAAGCTAACTGCATGTTTGTTTTTTAATTTTTAGCTGACATTCATGTACCAAAGACCTCTATATAAAGAAGTGGATTGTAATGAAATCTTTGTCTTTGATCATTCCATCATTGATCCTTGATCACATGAATAAGAAGTGTTATCTATTCAATTTTAAATAAAATATAAAATATTATCTTCTTTTTGAAACAATTCTATGTTTATTGCTATGCAAAAATTTCTGTCTATTTTTTATTTTCTTCACCGCTGCATCACACATGATCTTGATCATTGCGCGGAGCTTATCTGCCTTTCCCACAAAGCAACTTGGCAGCATTTGTAGCAGCGCACGGTACTCTGTTGTAATCTCTTGCTTCAAATCAGACATCAATTCGATCAGAAACAATTGGGGGCGCATTTTAATCTTTGTATTAAAATATGTATGTTTTTTATATTTATATATATATATCGTTGAATCAAATGAAATGCAGTTCATTGATCAGCAGAAAGAGTCACCTGCTAGGTAGCCGTTAACTTGCAAATGCATGCATCGCAGCCTCTTCATTATGAATCATCGCGCATTGCTTTTTCCACGGCTTTTCTGTAGCTTTTACAACATTTTGAAGCCTGTGTTACAAACTGGATTTAATAATCTGCCCTGATTTCGCACAGCCTTGCTCGAATGGATTCATTCAAACAATAATTGACGCTCTTCGCATTTGCGCGCTGCAAATTTGCCTGAAGCAGCGGCATATGACTCCTACCGACACTGGGAAGGTGACCTTTTCGGGGTTTGAAGAGTAAAGTGTGATGGAGGGCCAGGTGGAATTCGGTGGTCTAAGCGCCGAATTCCAATTGCCGATGAATTTCCAGGTTGGGGTTCATGACAGGCGACTTAACATTATATAAAGACTTATTTGTATCGTGTGATGAAATATGTCTCAACAAAAAAGAATATGCGCCCGGAAAATGGTATCATGGATGAGGAATGAAGATTAGGATAAGGATGCCATGGTACTTAGCTACTTCCAGAAACTGCTCAAATATTGAAGCATGGATTATTTTTTATACACCTTGGCTTTATCAATTCATTTCCAAGCAAAGATGATTGTGAGGACATTTGACATTTGCTTCTTTTAACGGTTTTTTAAATTAAGAATATTATGATCCACAACTTTCCACAAGAATCATAATTAAATGAATTGATATCGACATTATGTCAAGATGAAAAGTGAAAACCCTAACAATTCCCATTTTCTGTTATAATTTTTTAAATTCTTTATTAAATAAACTTTAAAGTATATAAACAAGCATAAGTAGATTGGAAAAAAAGTCATTGTTATCAATGAAATTTTTTTTTTTGGATAATTTTTTAATAATGATATATAATTTTATAAGTAATATGTCTAAATAATTTATATATAATAGTGGTTAGGTTTTATAAATTCAAAATTTTAAATTTAATGTAGTGTATTCCAAGCATTATTTAGATATCCATCTAGGGTATAGTTACATATATGAAAGTTAATATGAATCCATATGTTGAAGGAACCGCTTCCCTCTAGCCATTAGCTTGGTTTGAAGTGGATAAATTGACAATCGATATTCCATGAAACAATAGGAACCTTTACAACGATTATCTTTCATAGATTCATTAAATATTGACATTCATGTGTGTACATTCATAAGGATTAACCATATAAATAAACACTCAAACACTTCACATTATTAGTAATCACATTATGATAACATCAAAAATAAACTTTCAAAACGTTGAGCAATTAGAAATTACAACACTCAAACAAAAAACATGTACAAGAATACATCATTTTAATTTACTTACCATGAAACTCTTGAGGGTATCTCGAGTAACACTAAGATCCATTTCCTTATCAAGCATCCTATAACTTAGTGAAAATAGTAATCTATAAGAACCCATAAAACACCCTAACTCTTAGGTAGAATTAGATTGCAATCCAGCAACAAGTCACAAATATTCGCATGGAGAATCTCATACACATAACGACATAGAGATTAAATATATATATAAACAACATGTGGATTGTGTATCCTCTACTCCATTCTGGATAATATGATGAAACATGTATAAAGGTAAAATAATATTCTCTAGACACAAATATCTTGGGGAACAATAACCGCCAATGTTCCTAATAAATAAGGTATAGTAAATGATTATAAATTTTATTAGCTACTTCTAGGATACTCATCTAATTACACCTCAATAAACTCAAGTGTCCTTGTTATGTAGGGATTGAATTCTAGCTAAGGCTCTAACATTCACACCTATTAAGCAAAAATATTTATGAAAAGCATCATGAAATAATATTGATAGAAGTTAGATAACCTTATAAATTTTTATTATATGAACTCAAACATATATTTCCACTGTAAGAAGCACTCACTAGTCTATGACACATCAAATAGTATTCTTAAAAAATAAAGTAGAGACTTGGGCAAACAAACATTTTTAGATAATTATAATAATTTTATAGTTCTTACATAATTGTTGTTGTATTATCTTGATTTGAATCTTATTCAAAATTTTCTACTCAAGACTATGATAAAAGGTTTCTACACTTGACCCTTTCGGACCCAAAAATTTAATACAATACTTAGAATTTAGAAAATAGAAAAATAAGTATCTAGAGAAGAAAACTAGCAATTCCAAAATAAAAATATATTTAAAGTCTTTCCATAGCGTGTATAAAGTTTGTAAGAAAAATAAACAATCATAATGTGAAAATCATTGAGTAGAAATACATCGATTCAACACAATACCAAAACTACTTCTCTTTTAACAAAAATCACAATTCTTAATTTAATTGATAAAACTAAAAATCACAACATGATGTAATTTACAAGGCAAGTTAGTCATAAACATAAAACCAAGAATCACAAAATGAGGAGGTTCACATAAGTAGTCTTATTCAAATTGGTGGAAAATGGTCTCCTTGCCCTACATATGGTGTTTCCTAAAGATTCAATTATTGATTCCCATGACAACACCTACTTAATTAGAAGTACATGAAAAAAATCTATAAATTAAACTTTATTTTCCCCTATGTTGATCACCTACTCTTATTTTATACTTATGTTGCTATTCTCTTCACCTATCTATCATCATATCAACATCATGTTGTTGGTTTTAGTAACCACATTCCACCCAACTACACAACATGAAATCGAGAAAATCAAGTGAAAGATTATGCATTACTTTAGCTCAATCCATGAGATGAGAAGATAAAAGGAAAGGTGATTGTGTAATTCATAATTTTATCTATTTTATATCTTTTACATTTTCTTTATCTCCATTTTAGCATTTTCAAAGGGACCCAAGTCCCTTATAAATTCTATTTTTTCTTTGTGTGTGTTTGAGTTTTCATGTCACAAGTTGTAGAATAGAACTTGTGCTCATGGACTAACACTTTCACTATCAAGACTAGCATCCACATGATTGTTTTAGTGATTTTGATTTTTTAGGACTTCTATTGGATCAATTAGCACTTTTGCATATTAGGACTTGTGTTAAGAAGATTAGTAGATGTGTATAGACATTCTAATTTCTACTTTGTCTTCATTATCTATGACGTTTTTGTATGCTACTTAAAGTTTTGAATTTTATTTTTTTAATTTAGTTTCAGAGAACTTGCTTCTAAATTATCTTTTGTCAATTAGTTTTTCTATTTTCATGGAGAGCTAACATTTTTCTCATAGGAAACTTACTTTAGTTATTACAATCTTTGTATTAGCACTTGTGTAGATCAAAATTTTTTCCCTATGTATTACTACCTCCTCGTTTTAGGTATAAGAGTTTCTTTCTATTTTTGGTATTTTTGTTTTAGCAATTGCCAACTATCGTTTAGTTCTTGTGTTGTTTGGCACTTACACTTTTTATTTTAGTACTTTCACTTATAAAAAAAATCCTCAATGGCTACGCCATCGAATCACTATTAGCAAGATGTCAAACCTATTCTCCCACACCACCTACTCATTGGGTTGAGTGTCCAAAGCCACACCATAGAAAGGTCCAAATATTTTATTCTTATCTCAATGATAACTTTGTATTTAAAGATATAATTTGCTTATTTCATTGGGTAAAAGCACAAAATTGTGTCACGTTTCAGGCCAACTTATAAGCATAAGTGAATTTAAGTAATTATAACTAAAACTTAAATTTAGTCAAACATATGATCTATAGAGATTAATTATAGCTATATTATATATGGACCACAACTTTTCCAATTGTAATTGTCTACTAAATGTATATTTTATACCACTTTGGGTCTTATTACCATTTTTTATTTTATTTTTTGAAAAACCTGATGTTTCAACAACTCCCACTCTTATAAATAATATTTTTTTTATGAAATGTTAAAAATCCCTTTTATAGATCTATAAGTGATTTTTTTAAATATATCTTTTAATATTTTGATTATTTTTTATATTTTATATTTTATTTTTATTGAAAGTAGGTCATCAGAACTAAAATATAAGGTTGATTATCTTGTAAAGGAAAAATACTAAAATTTATTTAAAAATTTTGAAAAAAAAATGCATTAGAGAAAAGAGTCTATGTCAAGATGATATCATTCTTTTGTAATTTGAATAAATAATTAAGAAAAAAGGTGACACCAAATAGAAAAATTTATATTTTAGTACATGCAACTTTTAAAATTTATTGAAATACATATATACATAAAAAAATAGTTAAAAATATTTTTTTGCAGTAAAGTTTCATGTAACTTCAATTTCAACATTTTATCAACAACTAAATTATAGCATTTACTTTATAAGAAAGTATATTCAAATATTTTTTTATTTTTTATTTTAAATTTGTAAACATAAAATAAACCAAAAAAAATAAATATTTTATTAGTTTACGCCATTTCAAAATTTAAAACATATATTTCTTTCTATTGATTCAAAATATTTTGTGCTTTTACCCCATTGTTATTTACATGCATGGTAGATATCTATTGATGTTTTGTTGAAAATTTATATTTGTTTGGATGGAATCATTTTTGATAATTTGTATATTGAATTTTTTTTGGAAAGCTTGTGAATCAGGGTTGAGTACCATTATTAAATTTTTAGACATGGGGTTTGATCAATTCACCAATATTCTATTTGTAACATTGGTGTTGAATTTAAGGTAAAATTTGAATTTGTACAAAAACTAAAACCTTTAAGGATCCAATCCTTTCAATTAAATGGTTAAACTAAGGGAAAAATCTACTTACAAGTTCAATGATCACATCAAGGAAATTAAAAATTCAATAAAAATGAAGCCCTAATTTCCTAGAATATTTTGAACTTCAAATGTGTTGTGTAACTAGTTCAATGGCTAACATATCCCTTCTCTTACATTTGAATTATGTTTGTATAAATTAATTTTAACTTTGGAGATTGCTAAAAGTTATATAAGTAGATTAAGATCTTGAGATATTGATTACGAAGTGATCAAATGGTTGATTAAACTTATTTTTTAACCTCAATGAATTGATACATGCAACCATCAATATAAGAGAAAGTTTTTCATATAAATATAATCGTTTGAATTCAGAGCTCCATAATTGTAGACAAATTTACTTAAACCTCTTTTTACACTTTCATCGTTTCTATGGAAAATGATGCAAAAGTGGACTGGGTGTTTGGATTATCATTTGGTGAGATAAAAAATGTCTTATTTTGTATATAAACATTACAATACTATATTACTAGTGCTTGCACCAAAAGGAGGTGCAATGGTTTGACAGACAACAATATATGTTAATGTGCTAATTATAAAAAAAATGTGTGATTGTTTTCATTGTAAATGGGTTATTTTCAAAATAATGAAAAATTAACTAATGCACAATGTGTCTGGAAAACAATTCTCTTACATTCGAATTGTGTTTGTATAAATTAATTTTAAAGTTGTAGATTACTAGAGGGTACATAAGTAGATTAAGATCTTGAGATATTGATTACGAAGTGGTCAAATGGTTGATTAAACTTATTTTTTAACCTCAATAAATTGATACATGCAACCATTACTATAAACGAAATATTTTCATAGAAATATAATTGTGTGAATTCAAAGCTCCATAATTGTAGACAAATTTACTTAAAACTCTTTTTACAATTTCATCATTTTCTATGAAAAATGATGCAAAAGTGGACTGGATGTTTGGATTATCATTTGGTGAGATAAAAAATGTAATTCCCGCCAAAATACCCTAGAGAAATAAACCAAAATCTACTAACAAAGGAGATAAATTTTTTTCCTTCTTTTAAATCAATCCTCACTACCACACTAATACTCACATCTACAAATTACTACTATTGTTCACCAATGCATCAATAACTATATACATGATCACATGAATCAACATGAACATATCCATGTATCATATTACGCAAGCGGAACATCTATTTAGTTATTAACATAATTCCATAATAAAACCATATACTGCATCTCCATTCCCTAGGGTATCTTAACGTCACTACCTAACATTAAACTAACACATCACACATCCATCTAGAACACCATATACTATCATCCAAATAAATATTTACTTCTCATGCAATTATGATAAGACATTAACACATGTATAACTCTATCCGCATTCACACTTTTTCGGTTCATTTAAAGTACCAATTAAATGTTCCTAATACCCATCTTTACCCATTTGAACACTTAACACCTCATGAAACTAAATGCATTTATCCTTCTTTAACTATTTGTATTTGATTATTTCATTAAGCACAACTCATCAAGAATACTATCCATAGTCATATACAAGATCATAACATCAAGCACTTATCTACATCTAAAGAGGATTCCAATCTGTTAAACAGGTTCAAGAGTCTTATGATTCTACAAGAATAAATACAATCTAATATTTCAATCCCCTAATTTTAACATAGGTTTTCATACTCAACATGATAGACATATGTATAACATGAACCACATACCAATACATGATATTATTAAAATAACATAGTTCTTCTACATCGAGTTCAATTACATAAGAGCACACGAAGCAAGCACATGGTCTCTTTTGCTACATCCCATCCTAAAGCTTGTTAGCACAAGTTACATAGACACATATTCACATTCCTCATTTATAAGACATTATAATATGGTAACATCTCTATTACATATAAATCAACACCTTAGAACAACCACATAACAAGGAGACATACAATCTACAAGTACTCATATATTTTTCATATCTCTAGTTATCTAACATTCAAAATTGCATCTTTCCAACCAAGGCATCCATGATCATTAACACATTCACTGTCATCACAAGATATACACAAAACATTACATTTCTATCTCTCAATTCATTTCTTACATTTTTAATCAAGAACAACATATTTAAATCGAATATCCATCTACATCAATATCATACAACACATCTCATTCAGAAACCATCCTACTACATGCTCTATAATACATGTTCTCATTACACTCATTAAATAGTATTCTTTACATTTACATATTTCACAACACATGATATCAATTCTAATTAGATAGATATGCTCCAATATTCCAAGCACACGATGAGATACCATAGATCCAAATCCATGCACGCTAACATCCAAGAAGAATATCCCAATGGTAGAAGGCATCAAACCACCCAACCTTGCAGAAACATATAGGAACCACCCCCCATGCTAGGAGATGACATAAGGTTCCAACTCACTCAAAACCAAATCTGACACCTAACAACCATAGTATACAATGTGACACCACAAAAATCCAACGTAAGAATATAACATCAAAATACATCACATGGTTAAATCAAAGCAATCAATCTCTAGAGGCAAAATCAACAACAAGGGCACATGGATAATGGACTCATATGGAATAGACTGTCATCACATGCTAATGTAACGTGGCATCTGTATCCAACTTGGAGTCACTCAAGGGAGATTTGGTATACCGCTCCAATGGTCTTTGCAATCTAGGATCTTGAAACCCTCTCCTCGGGTTCATCCAATTGGGGCATACAACATCATGTTCTTTATCTTGATTAGTTTAATTCCTAAATACCCAACCCACTAATCAATTATTAATAATGATATCACTTGCAAATTAAACCATAAACTCTTCATGTGTTTCCATAGGTCTAGACCCCCTTCCTAGAGATCTATTACTCATAACCTAGGCAAACACATGCAAGAGCCCACTCTCCCAACATGGACCAAGACCATAGTGTAAAAACATGACAAGATACATCTTACAACAACATGAGACTCGACATGAAAGACATCCAATAAAATCATCAAAAATCTCATACAAAACTGATTCATAAAGGACAACTTATACACATACATACAACACCATATAACAATATCATGCCATAAGATAAATGCAGAATAATGCAACAATAAAAAGAGATTGAAAAGTGATATAAACACATAAATAGGGAATATTATGAATCCAATAGTACCACATAGTCCTCAACAATGAGGCACAACATAACCTCTCGTTGGAGATGCATATACTCATCCTTAACAACAAGGGATGCACACATCTTGTTCGAGGAATATTTCAAACCTCAACAGACAAGTGAAAAAATACTTTGTGGACCCCAAATAGGATATAAAAAATAACTCAAAATCATGGACCAATGCCCAAAAATCATCAATACAACAAATCCTAGCCTCTAGAATCCAAAATCAACAAAAAAAAGTCAACTCGAAAGGTCAAAATCCCATCCAAAAATATGTTGACATTGTTTTAGTTCTTTTGACTCCTAGAGTGGCACTTTTGACACTTGTTTTAGCACTTTTTTAACTTGTTAACAACATTTGCAAAATGGGAAAAGAATGCAATTAAACATACCCAGATTTGGGCAAAGGCACAAATAGGGTCTAGAATAGACTCAAAACTTGTAAGGGACCCTCTCCAATACAGAACATGGTTTACATGAAATCAACAAGACCATAAAACCAATAATATTCCTTCAACCGGTGAATACATGAACCAAAATGTGTCGCAGAGACAACCATACAAATGCAGATCATAACATGTGGACTCCAAACTCCATGAAGACCTAAAATAGGGTTTACGAGAGAAATACAAACAAGCACAACACAATAACCATTTCATAAAACAATCACGGGGACATTATAGCCATAAAACCACATTTAAACACCCATTTTCAGAATTTATAAGAAAACCAAATTACAAATTTAAATGTAATCTTTCCTAGATCATTTCCTTCAATCAAATGAATGATTAAATATTCAAAACTCTTCCCAATTTTTCCTAAAACAATCTTTGACAAGCATTTGCAAACAATCTTTCTTGAAGATCAAAACTAAGAATAATGTATTCGGATCCAACCTAGAAACAAAGCAAGGAAAGGAAAAATCGATGAAGAATCTCCAAAAACCAGCAAGCTTGAATCACAATCCAAATCCAATGCCAAATCTGCGAATTCTTTCGGAAGCCAACCTCCCGTGAATGCACAAGAAACCATAAAAATACCCAAAATCAAACCCAAAACTATATTTAAAATCAACCAATCAAAATGTTCCCAAAAATAATATATTATACTAACCTTTGCATAGTTCGAGGAAGGTATTAAATAAATATATATTATCTACCTACCTCCCCCATTTGACCATTTAAATAAAAGGGTAGGTAAATTATTATTATTTCAAATTAACCAAAAAGGGTTAGAAAAAATAATAATTAAATAATAGTTTATACAACCCATAATAAAATATTATACATAAATATCGATATAATAAACCACCACATAAATTAAATAAATATCCATGAATAATAATTTTCATCCATAAATAAAATATCAATGCATAGAAAATAATAATAATAAATTAATAACAACAAATAAATAAATAATCATAGATAAATTATAATAATAAGGAATCAAAAGATGCCAAATAATTAAAATAAAATAAAGTAAAACAAATATAAAACTCCATTAATCAACATTAAATAAAAACTCAATAATAAAAGCATTTAAACAATAAATAATAATTAAACATCAATTAAACATTAAATCAAATAATAAATTAAATCACTAACTTAAACATTAATCAATCAAAAATAAATATTAAATAGTTAATTAATCACACATCACCCATTAGGGATATCATAGACTCAAACATCATATGCCAAAGGGAAAAGAACACAACTCAGGACTCTAACCTCAACTTAAGTCATGGCATAATCGACAAGGTACACAACTTAGACCTAGTGTGTGTGATGCAAACTAAGTCATCTCCAACAACTGTCCATTGGGATAGAGACGCACTCAGACTTGTGAATCCAGTTGGAGTTGATGTCTAGTACCTGCAACCTGCATCAAACACTAAACATGACATGTACAATACATATTCATCATAGTAAAAAGGCAAGTGATAGAGAATCACGATCACATATCATGCTTGCAATGAGTGATATGACACTGTCTCTGCTCACGAAGACAATCACACAATAAATCATTAAACATTTCATAGAGTCATAAACATGAAATAGGGTTAGTATCAACATATCATCATAAGTCATATAATCCCAAATGAGAAAATATCACATATCAATTCATTAATCATGTAATTCCATCAAAGTGGTTCTACGTACTATCATCCACAAGAACCATCCAATAGCATATATATCATATAGTATTCCTAGCATCCTCAATCACATGAATCTCCAAACATGATGAGTCATATCAAATAACATAAATCCACGTAGAGTACTAACATCAATGATATCATCTAAGATAGCAATTAGAGTCATGAAAATCATCTAAGTATCCACCATATGTCTATATAAGTGATAACTCAATGATGGACAGATAGTACTAACCTGGTACTGAGAGGGGGGGGGGTGAATCAGTACAGACAAAAATACAGTCCTAAACCGGTTTGACAATAGACACTTCAAATGACTGGCAAACAGTGACACAGATTTATAACAGAGTGCAACCGGTAAAGCTAAGAATGACTGAGACAAGCATTAACCAGTTACTCACTTAGCTTTTCACTCAACTCAAGACTACATTACCATTTCACCCTTATGCATAAATAGGTAATCTATCATCAGATCATAATAATAGCTAGTTCAACATGTTTTATTGACAGGCATAAAACACCGAACCATCATATGCTTGACAGATAATAGGAAAGCATCACAAGATAAAAGCATCACACATGACACACATATTTTTCACGTGGAAACCCAACTAGGAAAAACCATAGTGGGGATGAATATCCACAAGCTATTTTTGAACTCTTTAGAAGTCCACTCTGTTAGGAGCCTTGTCCGATTAGAGATATTACAATAGGTTCTTCTAGGAACCGATCCTGTTAAAGATCACCCAGTTAAGGGATGGCTACAATACCCGGTTAAGGGTTAAACCCTATTAAAGGTTACCTTGTTAGAGGATTTCAAGAACTCAATAGCTAAAGGATTTCAAACTCAATAGCTTTGAATTACCCTGTTAAAGGATTTACAGCAAGTCGGTTAAGGCTACCCTGTTAAGGGATTTTCCAACTGTTGAGGTCATTAGAGATCAAGAAGTATTACAATGATCTGGTAACAACACTCAATGCCAATACAGATCTGCTTAAGCTCCTCTTCACCTTCTGCACTTACACTCTGCAGGTATCACTTCTCTTCTTTTGGTCTGGCAAGAATCACGTATCCCTTCTCTTGGATACACACACACAAATTTTGCCAACAACTTCAAAAAGAGACACAACATCGACCTTATAGTAAAACAAATAGGTCAATAGCATAAACCCTAAACCCTAAACCTGTTAGGTTAAGTAATTCAAATGATTCAATCCTGACCGTTGAGAATACTCCATTAATTGCAACAGTCTTGATCCAATCTCAAGACATTCTCCATCATCCATTTTCATTGATTTCATGGTGGCTGATAACCCATCACACGTTATCACCGTTTTACAGACTTCGCACATTCCCAAGGTAGATAGGAACAATCTCCTTCATGCAAGATCCTTCACGTGCACAAGGCTGACGTGGCAACATGATTTGTTCTTCATTACAATGCTAACTCATCACACAATGTCACCGGTTGAGCCACACAGGCTTGAAGCACCTCAACCGGAAACCCTGAAGTTGAGACTACCAACTGGTAGTCGTACAATGCTTCCATGTGCCAGTTCCCATAACCATATGCCAGTTCACCTAACTATATGCTGGTTCATCATGAACAAACACACCACTTCACTTTGGCACAAATGTCGATTCACAGTGTTATACCGGTTCTCTCATATGCCGGTTCTCACCTCTTCAACATATTGACATCAATGACAATATACAATGTCATTATGTCCTCATACCAATTCACATAATGCCAACAATCTCCCCCTTTAGCATTGATGGCAATATACAAAGATATCTCTTCTCTTCACATCTTCTCCCCAATTTCTGTAGATATCTTCTCTGCTTCACATCTTCTCCTCCTTTGACAACAATGCCAAAGTGGAGGCACAAGCTACCTTATTCCATTATGCTGCTCCCCTTGAGGAGTAGTATCCTTCAACACATCATTCCTGAGGAAAAATTTGACTATGTTATAGCAAACTGATGTGGAGTATATATCTTTAGTTTACCTCCTGAAGGGGCAACACCCCTAATTCACCTCTTAAGTACATAAATGTAGTCTTTGAGAGAGGCTTGGTGAATATATCTGCTAACTGCTCCTTACTGGAAACATGTTACAGTGCAATCTCTTTGTTCTGAACATTTTCCCTTAAGAAATGATACTTTAGCTCAAAGTGCTTGGTTCTAGAATGTAAAACCGGATTCTTGGAGATATTAATTGCACTAGTATTGTCACAAAATATACTTACCAGTTCAGATATAGGAACTTTGAAGCCATTTAATACATGCTTCATCCAAATTGTCTGAGAGCATTTTATGAAAGCTGCAACATACTCTGCTTCTGTTGTAGACTGAGAGATACAATTCTGCTTCTTACTCATCCATGAGACCAATCTACCACCAAGAAAGAATGTACCACCGGTTGTGCTTTTTCGGTCCTATATTGCTTGCCCAATCAGCATCTGTGTATACTTTCAAGTTGAAATCCTTGCTATAAGGATACCACAATCCATAGTCAATAGTTCCCTTCAGATACCTAAGAATCCGCTTGACTGCAACCAAGTGAGATTCTCTTGGGCTTTTCTGGAATCTTACAGTAATGCCAACTGCATGTGCAATATCCGGTCTACTATGCACTACATAATGCAACTTACCAATCATTGATCGGTATTCCTTCTCATCAACCAATTCTGAGTCATCTTCTTTAGATAGTTTACAACCGGTCACCATCAAAGTACCAACCAGTTTGCTATCTTCCATGCCAAAGGTCTTCAACACCTCTTTGACATACTTGGACTGAGTGATAAAGATTCCATCCTTCATCTGTTGGATCTGCAGTCCAATGAAGAATTTAATCTCCCCTATGAGTGAAATTTCAAACTCTTTCTTCATCTCATCTGCAAACTCATGACTCATCTTGTCATCTACACCAAAGATAATGTCATCAAAAAATACCTCATAGATCAGGATCTGATCTCCTTCAGACTTCAAGTAGATATTACTATCTTCACTTGTTCTCTCAAATCCAATCTTCACAAGATGAGAATGCAGATGTTCATACCATGCCCTTGGTGCCTGCTTTAGTCCATATAAGACTTTATGTAGCCTACATACCATGTCACTGTCTTTAGATAGGGCAAACCCATCTGGTTTCTCAATATACACCTCCTCTTCAAGTACACCATTTAGGAATGTAGATTTTACATCCATTTGATATACTTTGAAACCTTTAAAAGCTGTATATGCAAGAAGAATACAGACCCCTTCCAATCTGGCTACAGGAGCAAAGGTTTCTCCATAGTCTTCTCCTTCTTCTTGAGCATAACCTTTGCATACCAATCTAACTTTGTTTCTAATCACGGTGCCATCCTCATTCAACTTATTTCTGAAGACCCATTTGGTACCAATGACATTTTTATGCTCTGGTCTGGGTACCAAAGACCATGTACCATTTTTCTCTATCTGGTCAAGTTCCTCTTCCATTTCCTTGATCCAGTCTTCATCTTTATGTGCCTCTTTGAATGTTTTAGGCTCAAATTCAGAGATCATACATGAGTTTTCTCTTACCTTTCTTCTTGTAAGGATTCCTGCATCCTTATCTCCTATGATCTGCTTAGGATCATGATTCAGCTTGACATACCGAGGAATGGTCTTGATAGATTCTTCTTGCTTTTCTTCTTCATCCTCATCTCCATCAGTATTAGCATCTACATTTGCCGGTGTAGGAACATTGTTACTGGTACTTGGTTGGCTGTCAACCAATTCCCAAAAGGTTGCAACCGGTTCATTCACTGCTTGCTCACTGTCGGTTTCCTCAATTTTCTCAGAGGTTTCATCAACTCTTACATTGATGCTTTCCATAATTCTTCGATTCCTATTGTTGAAACACTTGAGAGCTTTGCTCTTGGTGGAATATCCTAGGAATATTCCCTCATCACATTTTGCATCAAATTTGCTCTGGTGTTCACTCCTCTTGATGTAACATTTGCTACCAAACACTCTAAAGTAGCTGACCATAGGTGTCTTACCGGTCCAATACTTATAAGGAGTTTTATCCTTACCTTTCTTGATGAGTACCCGGTTCATTGTGTAGAGTGCAGTGCTCACCACTTCTCTCCAAAAGGTGTGAGCTACCTTTCCTTGAATCAACATGGTTCTAGTTGCTTCAACCACAGTTCGGTTATTCCTCTCTGCTAGGCCATTCTCCTATGGAGTCCAAGGGGTAGACAATTGCCTCTTGATGCCATGTTCTTCATAGTACTTGTTGAATTCACCGGAAGTGAATTCCCCTCCTTGATCAGTTCTCAGGCACTTGATCCTTTTACCACTTTCCTTCTCCACTAATGCTCTGAAAGCTTTGAACTTTACAAAGGCTTTAGACTTGTCTTTCAAGAATGTGACCTACATCATTCTTGAGCAGTCATTAGTGAGAATCATGAAGTACCTATCACCTTGCACACTTCTAGTTTTCATAGGACCACACATATCAGTATGCACAAGATCAAGCAAGTTGTAAGCAGTGAAAGATTTACCTTTAAAGGTTGAGGAAGACATTTTCCCCAATTGACACTCTCTGCACAAGGTATTATCTGGTTTTCTTAGCATCAGAAACCCTCTAACTGCATTGGTCTTACTAGCCTTCACAATGTTATCAAAGTTTACATGGCAGAGTCTCTTATGCCATATCCAGCTATCATCAAATTTAGCCATAAGACATGTACTTATATTTGCATTTAGATGAAATAGGTTACCTTTGGTCTGCATGCCGGTGGCCACCAATTCACCATTCTTTCCTTTGATTCTGCAAACTCCATTCTTGAATTCTAGAGTGAGGCCACTATCATTCAGCTAGGCAACACTCAGAAGGTTGTGTCTAAGACCATCAACCCAATACACATTGTTAGCACTACTCTTTCCATTTAGAGAGATGGACCCTCTACCTTTGATCATGCATGGTTCATCATTGCTAAAGCAAACCACACCACCATCATACTCCTCCAATGATAGAAACTTGCTCTGGTCACCAGTCATATGGTGAGAACAGCCACTGTCAATGATCCACTCATTGGAATTATCAAACCGGGACACAAGAGCCTTCTTGTCTGACACATCTTCCTTGACAACAACAAACACAATATCTTCATTTTCTTCATCCTCTGATTCTTCATCTGTGACACCACCATCAACTACCACAAAACAGTTTCTCCAGTTTCCTCCTTTGAATTTATTGAACCTTTCCGGTTTGTCCTTGTTGTCGCCATTAGGACAGTTTACAGCAATATGTCCTATCCAGTTACAAGAGAAGCATTTCAAAGGTAGCTTACCTCTGTATTTGCCGGTTCCTTTTGGAAGTTTCCTAGAAAGGAGAGCTTCAAATGCCATCAGAATCTCCTCATCATCCATTTCTCTGCCCTATCTTGGTTCACCACTAGTGCTAGCTTCTTTTCCTTTTCTGGATGGTACTGCAAAAGCTTTAAAAGCTGATTCAGTCTTTTGAACACTGCCATCAAAACTATTTAGCTCATAGGTTGTCAACTTTGCAATGATGGAGTCTAGGGATACCTTAGTCTTTTCTATTGATCTTAGCTCTTGAATAGCATCAACCCTTATTGCATAGACCGACAACAGGGATCTCAGGACCGTGCTTACCACAGTGGCATCTTCTATTTTACCACCTGCACTCTTGATATCTCCAACAATGGTTTTGATTCTTATTCCATACTGTTGAATAGTCTCACCTTCAACCATCCGCATATCTTCAAACTTCCCTCTAAGGCTTTCTTCCTTAGCCTGTTTTACATGCTCATCATCGCCATAGATATTTTCAAGAGTATCCCATACCTCTTTTGGATTTACCTTATCCTGAACATCAATAAACTCAATGTCAGATAAACTACTAATTATGGATTCCATGACTTGCCCATTCTCCTGCATCTCTCTCTTTTGGTCATCAGTAATGGTACTGGTCGAAGCAACATAGGCACTCTCAACATAGCTCCAGTGTTGAGCACCCATGCTTCTGATGAATATCTTCATTCTGTCTTTCCATATACTAAAATTTTCTTTGTTAAACTTTGGACCTTCCCTCTTCATCATTAGACTGGGATCTTTACCTCAAGCGATTAAGCTTATAGCATAGAGGACCTGGAGGATGCTCTGATACCAATTGATAACTCAATGATGAACAGATAGTACTAACCCAGTACTGCGAGGGGGGGGGGTGAATCAGTACAGACAAAAATATAGTCCTAAACCAGTTTGACAACAGACACTTCAAATGACTCGCAAACAGTGACACCGATTTATAACAGAGTGCAACCAGTAAAGCTAAGAATGACTGACACAAGCATTAACCGGTTACTCACTTAGATTTTCACTCAACTCAAGACTACACTACCATTTTACCCTTATGCATAAATAGGTAATCTATCATCAGATCATAATAACATCTAGTTCAACATGTTTTATTGACAGCCATAAAACATTGAACCATCATATGCTTGACAAACAATAGGAAAGCATCACAAGATAAAAGCATCACACATGACACACATATTTTTCACGTGGAAACCCAACTGGGAAAAACCACGGTGGGGATGAATACCCACAAGCTGTTTTTGAACTCTTTAGAAGTCTGCTCTGTTAGGAGCCTTTTCTGGTTAGAGACATTACAATAGGTTCTGCTAGGAACCAATCCTGTTAAAGATCACCCGGTTAAGGGATGGATACAATACCAAGTTAAAGGTTAAACCCTGTTAAAGGTTACCTTGTTGGAGGATTTCAAGAACTCAATAGCTAAAGGATTTCAAACTCAATAGCTTTGAATTACCCTGTTAAAGGATTTACAACAAGCCGGTTAAGGCTACCCTGTTAAGGGATTTTCCAATTGTTGAGGTGGTTAGAGATCGACAGGTATTACAATGATTTGGTAACAACACTCAATGCTAATGCAGATCCACTTAAGCTCCTCTTCACCTTCTACACTTACACTCTGCAAGTATCACTTCTCTTCTTTTGGTCTGGCAAGAATCACGTATCCCTTCTCTTCGATACACACACACAAGTTTTGCCAACAACTTCAGAAAGAGACACAACATCGACCTTATAGGAAAACATATAGGTTGGTAGCATAAACCCTAAACCTATTAGGTTAAGGAATTCAAACGGTTCAATCCTAACCATTGAGAATACTCCATTAATTGCAATAGTCTTGATCCAATCTCAAGACATTCTCCATCGTCCAATTTCACCGATTTCATGGCGACTGATAACCCATCACACGTTATCACCATTTTACAGACTTCGCACATTCCCGAGGTAGATAGGAACAATCTCCTTCATGCAAGATCCTTCATGCGCACAAGGCTGACATGGCAACATGATCTGTTCTTCATTACAATGCTAACTCATCACACAATGTCACCGGTTGAGCCACACAGGCTTGAAGCACTTCAACCAGAAACCCTGATGTTGAGACTACCAACCAGTAGTCATACAATGCTTTCATGTGCCGGTTCCCATAACCATATGTCGGTTCATCATGAACAAACACACTGCTTCACTTTGGCACAAATGCTGGTTCACAGTGTTATACCAGTTCTCACCTCTTCAGCATATTGACATCAATGACAACATACAATGTCATTATGTCCTCATACCGGTTCACATAATGCCAACAATAAGTCTATCAAAATGCAAATCAAAATGCAAGTCTAGGAGGGATACTACATCCTTGCCCCCTTGGGCTCGACTTAATCATAGAAGTTGCCTAGGTATCAGTTGAAAACATGCACACATCAACATAGGATTCCTTAATCCAAAACATTTCCTAGCTCAAGTAAGACAATGTCTACAAAATTTTCCTTTCTATGCTTCAATTATCCAAGTAAATTTTCCTATCTATGCTTCAATGACAGCAAGAACCCTTCTTCGCCTATGCTTCATTGCAGCCTTATTTTTCTCATTTATGAGCATTGCAAGATTTTGGCTATCCAGGAAAATAAGAGATTGTTGGTATCATCGGGGAAAGGAAAGAGGAAGATGGAGGAAGAGGGGCCTAGCAAGGATGATGGGATACAAAGCAAAAAATGTAAAAAAGCTACTATGGGGAAAATTCCAAAGGACAAGGGTTCAGAGGACATTGGAAAAGATGGAAGTGAGATGGAGACTAATGAGTCTAAAGGAGAGGAGAGCTGGAAGGAAGGGAAGGTGGGGGAAGAGGAAGGAGGAGCTGAGGAAGTCTTTGATCAAAATAGTCCAACCCATAGTGTGAGCATAGGAATTGTTAACAACTGACCTATGGAGGAGCGAGACAAGATTAATGAGGAAAGGGAAATGGAAATTGAGCAAAAGGACAAGGAAACTGAGAAGGAGAAGGACAAGGAGAATTCGAACAAGGATCAGGATAAAGCTAGAGGGGATAATTTTGGATAAACTCAAAAACCAATCCGAGGCTTGTATGGGTTTCGACAGGTGGATTTATGAAGGAATACAAAATCTGGAAAAAACTAATAGGCAGCAAGAAGAGAAAGGGAAGAAAGCTGAAATAAAAGAGGAATAGTGGAATAAAGGAATGGAGGAAAAAGTGGAGAAGCTAGAAGCTCATATTGGTAATCTGGAGGAAGGAAAAACAGCCATGAAAAACTTTCTAATAATGATTCCAGATATTCTCTCCTCTGTGACTAAGAATTTAGAGGAAATTACCAAGTTCTTTGATGGTTCCAGCACCCCCAAACTTGTCATGGATCTAGATATTGATGAGGATGCTATCGAGGCAGGAACAGTGGAAAGTACTCCTGGTGGTGCGGTGAAAAGAACAAGGGCAAGCATGAAAAGTTGTGGTGGCCTCTTCCAAAGATATCCCTAAGCTTAGGGATAATATTAAATATTTGCAAGGGATTAGCGGAAATTTTGGATAATGCCCTAAAAAACATTAAGTAATTTGTTTTTTGTATCTTTTCTGTTATGGTAGGATGTGGCTGGTTTTGTTGGGCTTTTTTGCTGATTTTTGCCCATACCTGTGCTCATTTTTTGGCAGTTTGTCTTTTCTTGTTGCTTAATACTATTATCTTGTAAGGAACTTTTGTAAAGGGTTTCGGGATCCCTTCAAAACCTTCTTTTCCCGTAATCAAAAACAAGTCTCAAAACTCTTACTGGTTACCCCGAGCATGAGAAATCATTGAAATGTATTCAAGAGAGCAGTATTTAATCATGTTTTGAAATATTAAAACTATAATTCTTGTATCTGAGTTGGCATCTATAAGCTAAAATCTCAATAACTCGCATCATTCAAGTCACGACAACACTTTTTAATCATCTAGTTGAATGCAATTAAGAAGACAAATATACATTTTATGTAATTTTCTACACATACGCACATCCTTAAGAAGCCTTATGCAATACTGTGAGATTATTCTTGAAGCAACCAAGATCAAAGAGACCATAAGATAGCACAATGACAAGAGAGATAAAATGTGACAAGAATAAACTATATTCCTATCAAGATGTAAAAGAGATCAACTGGATCATCAGAATTGTTGTTGTTGTTACATATAATGTAGGATAATCCTACTTATAAAGACATGCCTAGGAGACAAGAGAGAACACAATGATTACATGTGGCTCAATGAGATGCAAGGGTAGGTAGGGGTAGGTAGGAGAAATAGTAAAATATTCCACATGAGGTGGATCACCCACTGAAGGTGGAATTATCACTCCACAATAAGTGGATATGATAAAGTAACAACAAGATCACACCATCAAAGGTGTAAATTCTCCTGCATTCATACTCCCAATGTATGGACATCTCTCTAAATGTCTCATATGCAAACTACAATGTTATGCATGTACCTAAGTAAACTTAAGTAAACTGTAATTATATCCAAGATGAATAATTAATTACACCAACAAATACACTTTTATGAATAAATTTTGAATAAACTTCCTTCAAGACCAAATAAAAATTAAAAGAATCTCATATATATACCAGAAATATACATTCTATAATCTGAAAGGAAAGCAAGATTTGTAATCTTCAACTTCTTAATTCCTACCACACTTCCGCTATGTTAGTCTGAAGAA
This sequence comes from Cryptomeria japonica, assembly GCF_030272615.1. Lineage (NCBI taxonomy): Eukaryota > Viridiplantae > Streptophyta > Pinopsida > Cupressales > Cupressaceae > Cryptomeria > Cryptomeria japonica. The sequence continues at coordinate 992,347,563 of NC_081407.1, read as the reverse complement.
GACATTTATGCATCTATCAATCAATCAATTATTCAAAGCATTCTAAATCATTCACTTTGCATGATATTTATATACACAAACACTTAATGAAGATGTGAAATCAACAGTTTCCTTTGCTTTTATCTACTTACAAATTTCTCAATTTGAATTTAATTCTAGCTAAATCTCATAAAATCTAACAATTCATTAATAGATATCATCCCATTAACATGTTTTTCATTTACTCAACTGATACTAGCATTACCTAATTGTTCATTAAAGCTAGTGCACTTCTCTACAGTGTACTCCCTTGCACACACTATCAGAGGTTCTAACTGAACATGATAGAGACAATACTGACACAGTATGAGGGCCCAAAACACTCAACATATGGAATGACCACTATGGACAACAAAAATAAGTCAAAAGGAAAGATCCTCAAATCCAATTATTAAATCATGAAAAGAAATAAAATTTGTTGGTGAAATCGATCAAGCAACAAAGTGTGACAAGTGCCACCACAAGAATAAAACAAATGAAAGAAGAAATTAGTGGTTATTCCTAAAACAAGAGATTCAAAAACATATTAATTCCAATCATATTTCACAAAAACACAAAGTAATTCAAGACAATATAAGAGATTTATCCAATTCTACATCATGAGATGACCAATAGCAGTCACACCAAAAGGGAGTAACCACTACACAACACCCAAGGGTACAATTCCTTGAATGTGTTAGAGAGTACACACCAACATTTAAAATCATAATTTTATTTATATGTCCACATTCTTTACTCTTCTAATGCAATAATCTAGACAAGTATTTTTCATGAGTAATAACATATGCAAGGAGGAAATAAACTGTCTCATAAAAGAAATACACTCATACATGATTATTGTTCAAGATATCCTATCTATAAATGATCATATCTACTGAGTTATAATAGAAACGAACATTACAACTTCAATCAATCACCTGATGACATACTTTAACATGCATACACCATTTCAATGCTTAGTAAATAGTAAGCAGATGATTGGAATGTTCTACATGTGATGTTGCTAAACATTTTATCATTCATATTTTTACTCTAACTAATTACTTAAGTAAAGTAAAATTTAATATCATATTTCTACTTCATCCATCTAAGATCATTTCCCTACAAGCCATTAACCAGTCAAATATCTACATTAATTATAAAACTAAATATCCTAGCCTTACTTGCCACCACTTAGTTTCCATTCAATGACACATAAAATTTTAACTACATGCATATATCACCTTATACAACCTCATTTCCTATCATCACTTAATAATAATCCATTGCAACTAAGCATTCCTAGCAATCAAGGAACACACTCATCTAGTAGCACAATACACTTCATACATTACACCATCAATACATCCAACTGGAATACATTAAATAAACAATTTCTTTGAATAGGAAAAGGAGATATCACCTTGTCTTAATCCACCCATTTAACCACAACTTTTACTCAAAACTCAAACATTTATCTTGCCAAACCAAATAAAGACATAATGTTATAATTTCAAATTTTCTATATGTATGCAATGCACTAAGTTTTTACTTCATTCTACACACATATGATGACATTATCTTCTAACCTATTAATCTATAATAACTTCCTACATTAATATGCAAAAAGGGGTTCTAACTAATCAACTCTTCCATAAAATAATCATGAATACAATGCACAAGTCTCAATCTACAAACAATTTCATTTTATCCAAACTTTTCCTTTAATATATATGCAATGCCACATTTCAACAATGAATATCCAAATCTCCTACTCATTATCAATAAACTTCTAAGCACTATGATAATTTTACCTAAATGAAAAAGGAGAGGGAGAAAGAACACTATCAACAACCAAAGTATACATGCTATAATTATGCATGAACAAGTTGAAATTCCTAGGCCTGTCACATTTGTCATTCTATGCAACTATTATCATCATTTCTAATATATGCAATTCACCCTTACATGAAGTCTCCTAACATTACAAATGTACCTAGAAACATCAAGTCCTTATTTGAACAATCTTTACTTAAATGCAAAATCATGCACATATATAATCACCCATTAATTCCATTGGCATCCATATTTTACTAATTAACTTCCTTACATCAACATAGAAGAATAATCAAAAGAGAAAGACATCCTTAGACTATAATTTCTTTAAATAGGTGTATTCCATACAAGTTTTGTAATTCCACTTCATGGTATATGTTGAGTCATGCATAATATAAATACTCCATCTTACTATTCATAAGACAACCAATGTTACAATCTCAAATACAATGCGAGTGCATAGAAACCAACCATTTCTTTTTCCACATAGAACTTATAGTCTACATTACATAGTGAATACCCAATGCATCAATAAATGTACAATGAGAACTGTTCCTAATCTACTACACCATATTCCCTTATCACTTACCTCAACAATTATTTGAAGATACATTCCATATGGGTACATAATCTCTTTTACAAGTACAACGAATCATGATACAACATGTTTCTATTCCAAGTACTTATAGAATATTGATGTAACAAACTAATCCTATAAACATAGCTTTAGATAAGAGGACACATATAATTTTCTTTCATTCTATAGCATGATCATTTATATAAGAAAACAACCTCTAATATTTAGGTAAGCACTAGAAATTGCAACAAACAAGACCACATAGAGTCATATGGACATCACACTCATCTAGGAGGCATGCATAAGAAATGAATACACATCTTGCAAACAACTATGATTCCTAGGATGGATTAGGGAGAAATACATAGCATAATCATATAAAATCAACTAAGTAGCAATGCCATTTTCCATCTCAAATTTTCAAAGAACAACTAAAGTCAAGAGAACATTATATTACACCACGTAAGGCCAAGAAAAACAACCTTAACTAGAGATCCCAGTGTTTGCAACACAAGCTCTGATACCAGATGTAATGCTTGCCAAAATACTGATAGTTCTGATACTTAAAGATAAGTATAGATGCTAAGCTAATAAGATGAGAGGGGGGGGGTGAATCATACAAACTTAATCTTTCATAAAAACATCATATTCAACCTCGGTAACATATACTTCAGTGATATAACCAAAATTGCTAAACATGCAAACTCAAAAGCATATAAACATCATATCACTCATAACACCAGATTTAACATGGAAACCCAAATAGGGAAAAACCACTGTGGGATTTCGGACCCACTAAGAAATATACTCTTCTAGAGTATGCTCAGTTAAAAGCAAATCCTGTTAAAGATTACAAACACATTGCTAGATGTGACCTGGTTAAGGGATTTCCCTCAAATCTGTTAGGATCTTCACCTTGTTAGAAGTGATCTTGTTAAAGGATTTCAAACACTCAAGCAGAATGTCACCTTGCTAGAGGGTTTTAGAAATAAGACTGTTAATTCCACTTTGTTAAGAGATTTTCTATCACTTTCACAAAATAACAGTAATAAAAATCTATCTGCAACTTCACATCTAAAATGCTAAAGCATATTCTTATTTGTTCAATACAATCTAGACATAGAACTAATCTTGTCCATTTGTTGGGTTTCTATACTCTATTATTCAAACAAGTCTTCAATTTTATGTGCTCGATAATCACTATGTAGCATCCCTGTGCATACATTTGCCCACATACATTGTTTATCAACAACTCCCTATTTATAAACAATTAGCTAACCACTTAATCTCTTTGATCACATTTCCCATGATCAATCATAGCCATTAGATCTTCAATCTTGTCTAGGTTCAATGTATCCTTCGATCTGAAAAACGTTTTACCCCACCTAGGAACTTACATACATTTCTTGGAACTTGTGCTAGGGTAATGCGGTTCAATCTGCGCTGTAGATCTTCGTGCCAATTTTCCTTTGCCATAGATTCATTAACAAACTTCATGCACAACATACCAATCATTTAATCAGTTCCAGCTCATCAGTTGCCTTCATTAAATAATGCATGTAACCATTTAATGTATTCTATTACAGCTTGGTTACAACTCGGTAACAACTCGGTGAATACTAAACTTTACTCGGTAGACATTCTACCTTCATTAACCGATAGCGATAACGTTTTACCGACTAGGTTCCTTAGGGTTTACCGACTAGGTTCTTTGCTTGGTAACATAGTATAGTATTAACCTTAAAATTTACAACATATGTATGATGTTAAAACAATCTAAACATCATGATCTCATCATTGTCTGACTCGGTAATAGTTGCCCATTGAATACCTTATTCATCCCCTTATTCATCATATTCTTTCTATGTCTTTTACCGACATCTTTATACTTATCAAATCATACTTCTCAAGATATGGCAACATCATACTTAATTAGAAAATCAATTTCTTGACATCAATGAAAAAATAATAATATTAAGACAGTAAACATCCTTAATCAGTTATATCCATAATCATCAACAACCTTCTCAATATCCTTATTGAAATGCCAATAATCTCCCATTGTCTGTTGTAATGCCAAATGCCAACAATCTCCCCCTTTTGCATTGATGGAAAAACCAAATGATTTGATCTAATTGATTTGGATTGTTGTGAGTTGTTTGTGAGATTCTGAAATTCTCTCTTCCTGTCATCAGAATTCTCCCCCATACATTAGACTTCTCCTCTTTTCTCAGTCTTTTCCAGTCTTCTCCCCCTTTGACAACAATGCCAAAGTAAAGAACTAAAACATAATTTCTTCCTGTATGAAGTGAATTCCTGTTGTAATGTGTCAACTTAGTTTCGGTTAGAGCATTTTGTCTTCAATTCCTGTTTCCTATATTGTATCCGGCACTATTTCCTGCACACCTTTAGAAAACATCCTAAAGTGTGTAAATCAGTATCAAATCTTAAAAGATATTCGATAGAGTCATCGAATTGATGCTTTCACCAAACTCGGTCAGTGAGTAGAAGATAGGGGTAGGACCCCTAACTTAATTCTGATATACTCAAAAGTGTCCCTTGGTAGTGGCTTGGTGAAGATATCTGCTATTTGTTCCTTTGTGCTAACATAGTCCAACACCACTTTCTTCTCTTGAGCTTCTTCTCTAAGATAATGATATTTGATAGAGATGTGCTTTGTCTTAGAGTGCATAACAGGATTCTTCGAAATGTTAATGGCACTAGTATTGTCACAAAATATAGTTACTAGCTCAGTAACTTTCTCATTTATACCTTCCAACAGTTGTTTGATCCATGCTATGTTGGTACAATTCAATGCTGTAGCAACATATTCAGCTTTTGCTATTGACTGTGAAACACATCCTTGTTTCTTGCTAAGCCAAGTCACTAGTCTTTCTCCTAAAAAGAAAGCTCCTCCACTTGTGCTTTTTCTATCATCAATGTTGCCTACCCAATCAACATCAGTATAAACTTTTAAATCAAAATAATTTCCTTTCTGATATACTAAGCCATAATCCTCGGTGCCTTTCAAGTATCTAAAAATTCTCTTGATTGCTGTCATGTGTGTTTCCTTAGGATCTATAGAGAATCTTGCAACTATACCTACTGCATGTGCTATGTCTGGCCTGCTGTGAACAACACATTGCAACTTTCCAATCATGGATCAGTGAAGTCTCTCATCAACAGATGCAGATTCATCATTTTTTGATAGTTTACAGTTGGTAGTCATAGGAGTACTTACTAGTTTTGAATCCTCCATTCCAAATTTCTTCAAGATTTCCTTTATGTACTTGGATTGAGTAATGAAAATCTCATTTTTCATTTGCAATATCTGTAAACCTATAAAATACTTTATCTCATCGATTAATGACATCTCAAATTCTTTGCTCATTTCATTTCCAAAGTTCTTGCATAAAGTTATTTCCACAAAATATAATATCATCAACAAATATGGCTGAGATCGATATTCCACTTTCATCATTCTTCATGTACATATTGTTGTTCTCACTTGTCCTTATAAAACCAATATTAATCAAATAAGAGTGCACTCTTTCATACCATGCTCTAGGTGCTTGTTTCAGACCATATAATGCTTTGTTCAATTTACATACCTGATCTTTACTCTTGTCATCAACAAATCCTTCAGGTTGTTCAATAAAACTTCTTCTTCTAATATTCCATTCAGAAATGCAGATTTGACATCCATTTGATATACCTTGAAGTTTTTGAAGGCAGCATATGCCAACAATGTTCTTACTCCTTCAAGTCTAGCCACAGGTGCAAAAGTTTCACCATAATCAATTCCTTCTTCTTGAGCATAACCTTTGCATACTAGTCTTGCTTTATTTCGAATGACCTCACCTTTTTCATTTAGCTTGTTTCTGAAAATCCACTTTGTACCAATTATATTTTTGTCTTTCAGTCTTGGTATTAGTGTCCATGTGTCATTCTTCTTGATTTGATCAATCTCTTATGTCATAGCATTTATCCAATCTTCACTGTTAAATGCCTCTTTCACTATTCTCAGTTCAAATTTAGATATCAGACATGTGTTCTATCTCAGTTTGTTACTTGTCATCACTGGATCATCCTTATCTCCTATAAGCTGACTTGGTACATGATGTCTTCTGACATATTTGGCTAATACAGGCTCAGTAAGCTCTGTATGATCTTCTTCATCACTCGGTAATTGGATATTCTCTTCATTTTCTTCAACAGTTTTCTGGGTAGGACTTGTTGGTTGAACATAGACAAATTCATCATAATCTTCTGGTTCTTTGGAATTTCCTTCATCATTTCTTTCTGCAAATTCATCAATTTTCACATTTGCACTTTCTACTATTTTGTTAGATGATTTGATCAGACATTTAAATGATTTTCTTCTAGAAGAATAACCTAGAAATGTTCCTTCTTCACTTTTCTGATCAAACTTGCCATTTCTATCATCTTTGTGTACATAGCATCTACTTCCAAAAATTTTAAAATAACTTACATTAGGTTTCTTGTCATACCAGATTTCATATGGTGTCTTTAGAGTACCTTTCTTCAGTTGTACTCGGTTCAGGGTGTAAACTACTGTGCTTATTGCTTCTCTCCAAAATGTTTGTGGCACTTTCTTTTCAATCATCAGGGTTCTGGCACAATCCACAATAGAACTGTTTCTTCTCTCAACAATTCCATTTTGTTGTGGAGTTCTCGATGCAAAGACTTGTCTTTTAATACCATGATCATTGCAGAATAAGTTGAACTCATCAGATGTGAACTCTCCTCCTCTATCTGATCTAAGATATTTCAGTTGTCTTCCTATTTCATTTTCAACTCTTGCCTTGTACCATTTAAACATTTGAAAAGCTTCTGATTTTTCTTTTAAAAACATTACTGACATCATCCTTGAGTAATCATCCACAAATAATATAAAATATTTGTCACCATAATAACTTTGAACTTTCATAGGACCACAAAGATCAGTGTGCATAAGATCTAAAATTCCCTTAGAAGTGTAAGACTTACTTGTAAAGATTGATCTTGTCATCTTACCTATCTGGCATCCTCGACACATATCATTCTCAGGTGTTTCAAGTTTCGGTAGACCTCTTACTCGGTGCTTCTTACTTATTTTGATCAGATTATCAAAATTTACATGACAAAACCTTTTATGCCATAACCAGGTATCATCTATCTTTGCACAGAGACATTTATTCTGAGTTGAGTCAAGGTGAAATGTGTTACCTTTTGTTTGTGTCCCGGTAGAAGCTAACTTTCCATGCTTGTAATGAACTTTGACAATTCCTTTCTGAAATTCTATTTGGTAACCTCTTACTAGACATGGTGCATCATTACCAAATCTTACATAGCCTCCATCATAATCTTCTAACATAACAAACTTGTGTTTATCACCTGTGATATGATGTGAGCATCCACTATCTATGATCCAAGAATCATTAGTATTTATGTGAGATATTAGGGCTTTTTCTTCATACCTTTCTTCATCTAATCCATCTTTGATAGCCACATAAACTACTTCCTCTGTATCAGTTTCATCTGATTTATCATCGTTGGATTCCTCAACGGCTATTAAGCATGTCTTTCTATCTCTTCTTCTAAAGTCTTGGTGTCCTCTGTAATGATTATCTTTCTGTCTATCATCTCAGTAATCTCTCTTTTCAGTAGAATCTTTGTCAGGATAGTTAGAAGCCATATGTCCTATTTTATCACAATTGAAACATTTCAAAGGTAGTTTTCCTTTATACTTACCTTTGCCTCTTGGTAACCTTCTAGCTAATAGTGCTTCAAACTCTTCCTACTTTCTGATTTCCTCATACAGTTTGTGTACTTCTTCCATGTTATTACGAAATCTTTCACTTTCTCCACTGTGATCTCCTTTAGAGTACTTGTACTTTCTTTCATTGTAATCATTAGATTCATCAAGATGAAAAGAACTAAATGCAGATTCAATCTTATTTACCGAAGATCCACTATTATCAAAGTTACTTAACTCAAATGCATGTAGCTTACCAATAGTAGCATCTAAAGAAACTAGCATATTAGGTACAAACCTCAATTCATTGATTGCAGAGACTCGGATTGCATAAGCCAGTAGAAGGGTTCTTAACAACTTACTTGTTATATCCTTTTCTTCAATAGTTCCACCTGCTCCTTTGATTTGATTGACAATCTCCTTTAGTCTTGTACTATACTGGATTATGTTCTCACCTTCATTCATCCTTATAGATTCAAGTTGTCCTCTTAGACTGTCTACTTTTTCTCTTTGAACATGTTCATCATCGCCATATACAGATATGAGCTTGTCCCACATTGCCTTTGCATCATTGCAGCCTTCTAGATCATTAAACTCTGAGTTGGTCAATGCAGATGTCATTTCAATTATTGCTTGGATATGTTCTTGCTTTGCCTTTATTTCTTCCATAGTCAATGGATAGGTGCTTGATGTGATGAAATCATTCTCCATATAATATACAACATATTCTCCAATTCGTGATAGGTGCAACTTCATCCTTTTCTGCCATGTAGAGAAACATGACTTGTTTAGCTTTGGTGCATCCCTCTTATACATCTTTGGATCTTTGCCTCAAGTACCTTTAAACTTTTTCTTCTAGATTCCAAAGCTCTGATACCAATTGATAGTTCTGCTACTTAAAGATAAGTATAGATGCTAAGCTGATAAGATGAGAGGGGGGGGCTGAATCATACAAACTTAATCTTTCATAAATACATCAGATTCAACCTAGGTAACATATACTTCAGTGATATAACCAAAACTGCTAAACATGTAAACTCAAAAGCATTTAAACATCATATCACTCATAACACTAGATTTAATGTGGAAACCCAAACAGGGAAAAACCACTGAGGGATTTCGGACCGACTAAGAAATATACTCTTCTAGAGTATGCTCGGTTAAAAGAAAATCCTGTTAAAGATTACAAACACATTGCTAGATGTGACCCGATTAAGGGATTTCCCTCAGATCTGTTAGGATCTTCACCTTGTTAGAAATGACCCTGTTAAAGGATTTCAAACACTCAATCAGAATGTCACCTTGCTAGAGGGTTTTACAAATAAGACTGTTAAGTCCACTCAGTTAAGAGATTTTATGTCACTTTCACAAAATAACAGTAATAAAAATCTATTTGCAACTTCACATCTAAAATGCTAAAGTATATTCTTATTTGCTCAATACAATCTAGACATAGAACTAATCTTGTCCATCTATTGGGCTTCTATACTCTGTTATTCAAACAGGTCTTCAAGCTTCTGTGCTCGGTAATCACTATGTAGCATCCCTGTGCATACATTTGCCCACATACATTGTTTATCAACAGCTCCCTATTTATAAACAATTAGCTAACCACTTAATCTCTTTGATCACATTTCCCATGATCAATCATAGCCATCAGATCTTCAATCTTGTCCAAGTTCAATGTATCCTTTGATCTGAAAAATGTTTTACCCTGCGTAGGATTTTGCATACATTTCTTGGAACTTGTGCTAGGGTAACGTGGTTCAATCTATGTTGTAGATCTTCATGCAGATTTTCCTTTGCCATAGATTCATTAACAAACTTCATGCACGGCATACCAATCATTTAATCAATTCCAGCTCATCAACTTCCTTCATTAAATAACGCATGTAACCATTTAATGTATTCTGTTACAGCTCGGTTACAAATAGGTAACAACTCGGTGAATACTAAACTTTACTCGGTAGCCATTCTACCTTCATTAACCGATATTGATAACCTTAGGGTTTACCAACTAGGTTCTTTGCTCGGTAACATAGTATAGTATTAACCTTACAATTTACAACATATGTATGATGTTAAAACAATCTAAACATCATGATCTCATCATTGTCTGACTCGGTAATAGTTGCCCATTGAATACCTTATTCATCATATTCTTTTTGTGTCTTTTACTGACATCTTTATACTCATCAAATCATACTTCTCAAGATATGGCAACATCATACTGAATTAGAAAATCAATTTCTTGACATCAATGACAAAATAATAATATTAAGATAGTAAACATCCTTAATCAGTTATATCCATAATCATCAACAACCTTCTCAATATCCTTATTGAAATGCCAACAATCTCCCATTGTCTGTTATAATGCCAAATGCCAATAAATACTGTAGAGAAATAAACCAAAATCTACTAACAAAGGAGATTAAAAAAAAATCTTTTTTTCAATCAATCCTCACTATACCACACTAACACTCATATCTATAATGCAACATTACTTCTATTGTTCATCAATGCATCAATAACTATATACATGATAACATGAATCAACATGAACATATCCATGTATCATATTATACAAGTGGAGCATATATTTAGTCATTAACATAATTCCATAATAAAACCATATAATGCATCTCCATTCCCTAGGGTATCTTAACGTCACTACTTGACATTAAACTAACACATCACACATCCATCTAGAACACCATATAATATCATCCAACTAATAATGTACTTCTCATGCAATTATGATAAGACATTAACATATATGCATAACTCTATCCCATTCCATACTCTTTAGGTTCATTTAAAATATCAATTGAATGTTCCTAATACCCATCTTTACTCATTTGAGCACTTAACACCTCATGAAACTAAAAGCATTTATCCTTATTTAACTATTGGTATTTGATTATTTTTGTATATGGTGAAAAGTGATGATGATAAACTATTGTAAAACCATAAAGATCCAACCACAAACAATCTAGGTCCTAGAATGAAACATTCACCAATACCAAAAGAGATACCTAAGACCATGCAAATAAACAATAACAAAACAAGATATACCATTCACATGTCTAGTAGGGTTTCAATCTCCATTGTCTCCTATCTCCATTGATCTTGTTTGATATATTTGCTCTTAGAGTTTATGTATGCATAAGAGCTCAACAAAGAACAGAAATGTAGTTTATAACTTGATCACAAGAAGGCTTAACTGAAGCAGTTGCTAGGGTTGATAATGAAGAGGGCATCCTCTTATATAGAGAACACTGTAATAAATGAAGGGATAAGATTAAGAGGTGTAAAGATAAATGCTCCACTAGGATTAAAGGGTAGGTAGAGGAAATAATTAAATGATAAAGGGGGTAGGTAAGAGAAGAATTAAGAGACGAGTGACATGTGTCATGGATAGAAAAGGCTAATGAATTAATTAATTAAATAAAGATTTATTTAATTAATAGAGGAAGTGAGATCAATTAAATAAATAAGATATTTATTTAATTTAGGAAAAGGACAATTTAAATAAATAAAAGTATTTATTTAAATGAGGAAAGACTTAGAAGAGGATTAATGAATTAATTAAATAAATAAAAATTTATCTAATTAATAAAAGACTTAGGATAAAATAATTAAATAAATAAAAATATTTATTAAATTAGACAAAACAATTTTACGCGTCTACAATTTCCTTAAGCACAACTCAACAAGAATACTATCGATAGTCATATACAAGATCATAACATCAAAGCACTTATCTAAATCCAAATAGGATTCCAATCTACTAAACAGGTTCAAGAGTCATATGATTCTACAAGAATAAATACAATCTAATATTTCAATCCCCTAATTTCAACATAGGATTTCATACTCAACATGATAAACATATGTATAACATGAACCACATACCAACACATCATATTATTACAATAACATAGTTCTTCTACATCGAGTTCAATTACATAAGAACACATAATCTCTTTTGCTACATCCCATCCTAAAGCTTATTAGCACAAGTTACATAGACACATATTCACATTCCTTATTTACAAGACATCATAATATGGTAACATCTCTATTACATATAAATCAGAACCTTAGAACAACCACATAACAAGGAGACATACAATCCATACAATCTACAACTACTCATATATTTTCCATATCTCTAGCTATCTAACATTGAAAATCGCATCTTTCCAACTGAGGCATCCATGATCGTTAACACATTCACTACCATCACAAGATATACAAAAAACATTACATTTGTATCTCTCAACTCATTTCTTATGTTTTTAATCAAGAACTACATATGTAAATTGAATATCCATCTACAACAATCTCATACAACACATCTCATTCAGAAACCATCCTACTACATCCTCTATAATACATGTTCTCGTTACACTGATTACTTAGTCTTCTTTACATTTACATCTTTCATAACACATGATGTCAATTCTAATTAGATAGATATGCTCCAATATTCCAAGCACACAATGAGATACCATAGATCCAAATCCACGCACACTAACATCCAAGAAGAATATCCCAATGGTAGAAGGTATCAAACCACCTGACCATGTGGAACCATATACGAACCACCCCTGTTCTAGGAGATGACATTAGGTTCCAACTCACACTCAAGACCTAATCTGACACCTAACAACCATAGGATACAATGTGACACCACAAGACTCCAACATAAGAATATAACATCAAAATACATCACATGGCTAAATCAAAGCAATCAATCTCCAGAGGCACAATCAACAACAAGGGCATATAGATAATGGAATCATATGAGATATAATGTCATCACATGCTAACCTCATGTGGCATTCATCTCCAACTTGGACTCACTCAAGGGAGATCGAGTATACCGTTCCAACGGTCTTCTCAATCTAGGATCTCGAAACCCTCTCACCGGGTCCTTCCAATTGGGGAATAAAATATCATGTTCTTTATGTTGATTATATAAATTCCTAAATACCCAACCCACTAATTAATTATTAATAATGTTATCACTTGCAAATTAAACCATAAACTCTTCATGTGTTTCCATAGGTCTAGAACCCCTTCCTAGAGATCTACTACTCATAACCTAGGCCAACACATGCAAGAGCCCACTCACCCAACATGGACCAAGACCATAGGGTAAAAACATGACAAGATACATCTTACAACAACAGGAGAGTCAACATGAAAGGAATCCAATAAAATCATCACTAATCGCATACAAAAATGATTCATAAAGGACAATTTATACACATACATACAAAGCCATATATAACAAGATCGCACTATAAGCTCAATGCATATTAATGCAACAATAAAAATAGCCTCAAAAGTGATATAAATACATAAATAGGGAAATAGTATTAATCCAATGATACCACATAGTCCTCAACAACGAGGCACAAAATAACCTCTCGTTGGAGATTCATTAACTCATTCTCAACAACAAGGGATGCATATATCTTGCTAGAGAAACATTTCAAACCTTAATAGATAAGTTCAAATATCTTTTGTGGAGCCGAAATAGGATTCAAAAACACCTCAAAATAATGGATCGATTCCCAAAACTCATCAATACAACAAACCTTAGCCTTTGGAGTCCAAAATCAGCAAAAAAAAGTCAACCTGGAAGGTCAAAACCCCATCTAAAAATGTTCTGACATTGTTTTCGTGCTTTTTTTCTACTCTATCACTTTTGTCACTTGTTTTATCACTTTTTTAACTTGCTAACAACATTCACAAAATGGGAAAAGAATGCAATTAAACATACCCAGATTTGGGCAAAGGCACAAACAGGGTTTGAAATAGACTCAAAACTTGTAAGGGACCCTCTCCAATATAGAATAGGGTTTACATGAAATCAACAGGACTATAAAATTAATAATATGCCTTCAACCAACAAATACATGAACTAAAATCTATCGCAGAGACAACCATACAAATGTAGATCGGAGCATGTGGACTCCAAACTCTATGAGGACCCAAAATAGGGTTTACAAGAGCAATACAATCAAGCACAACACAATAACCATTGCATAAAATAATCATGGGGACATTATAGCCATAAAACCACATTCAAACACCCATTTCCAGAATTGTTAAGAAAACATAATTACAAATTTAAATGAAATCTTTCCCAAATCATTTCTTTCAATCAAATGATTGATCAAATATTGAAAACTCTTCCCAATTTATCCCAAAACAATGTTTGACAAGCATTTGCAAACAATCTTTCCTCAAGATCAGAACTAAGAATAAAGTATTCGGATCCAACTTGGAAACAAAGCAAGGAAAGGAAAAATCGATGAAGAATCTCCAAAAACTAGCAAGCTTCAATCACAATCCAAATCCTATGCCAAATCCTCAAGCAATCTAGGAATTCTCCTGAAAGCCAACCTCCCGTGAATGCATCTAGGAAACCATAAAAATACCCAAAAATAAAAGCCAAAACTATATTAAAAATCAACCAATCAAAATGTTCTCAAAACCAATATGTTATATCAACCTTTGCATAGTTCCAGTAAGGTATTAAATAATATATGTTATTTACCTACCTCCCACATTTGACCAATTCAATAAAAGGGTAGTTAGATTATTATTATTTCAAATTAACCAAAGAGTACAAAAACAAATAATTAAATAATAGTTTATAGAACCCATAATAAAATATTATACACAAATAACGATATAATAAACTGCCACATAAATTAAATAAATATCCATGAATAATAATATTCATCTATAAATAAAATGCCAATGCATAGAAAATAACATGAATTAATTAATAACAACAAATAAATAAATAATATAGATAAATTAAAGTAATAAGCAATCAAAGGACACCAAATAATTAAAATAAAATAAGGTAAAATATATATAAAACTCCTTTAACCAACATTAAATAAAAACTAATTAATAAAAACAATTAAATAATAAATAATAATTAAACCTCAATTAAACATTAAATTAAATAATAAATTAAATCAATAACTTAAAACTCAATCAATCAAAAATAAATATTAAATAGTTAAATAATCACACATCACCCATTAGGGATATCATAGACACAAACATCATACGCAAAGGGAAAAGAACACAACTCAGGACTCTAACCTCAACTTAGATTGTGACATAATCGATAAGGTACACAACTTAGAACTAGAGTGTGTGAGGGAAACTAAGTCATCTCCGACAACTTTCCATTGGGATAGAGGCATGCTTAGACTTGTGAAGCTAGGTGGAGTCGATGTCTAGTACCTGTAACCTGCATCAAATACTAAACACGACATGTATAATACATATTCATCATAGTAAACAAGCAAGTGATAGAGAATCACAATGACATATCATGCTCGCAATGAGTGATATGACATCGTCTCTACTCACAAAGATAGTCACACAATAAATAATCAAACATCAAGTAGTCATAAACGTGAAATAGGGTTAGTACCAACATATGAACATAAGTCATATAATCCCACATGAGAAAAGATCACATATGAATTTATGAATCATGTAAATCCATCAAAGTGGTTGTATGTACTAACATCCACAAGAACCATCTGTTGGATTGTTGGCATTGACAAAACCAATCAATCTAGAGAACCGGTATATGTGCTAAGGTTTGTCGTTGTTGTCCAACACTTACCGATGAAGACACTAACCGGTGAAGTGGTGTTTAGATTTTTAGTAAGAAAAAGTGATGACTTACAATACATGAAAACAAAATTGGTATTGAATGATCAAAGGTTCAATCAGCTCAAGGAAAGATAAACTAAGCCAACCAGTCTATCATTCAGGAAGATCGGTCACTTTGATGATGGTGAAGTCACAAAAGATGACTCAGGCAAGAAAACTTGTTTGTTTAAACAAACCGGTGACTCATTGGTAAACACTGGAAGAGACTTTGTGCTAGCACAACAAATCGGCAATCAAAGGACGAACCGGTAATATAGAAGTACAGTGGAATAGTGGTACATTAGTATGATAGAAGGAAGACAGGTAATCACCATAAATATCAGAGTCATGATTGGTTATTCAGTTGCAGTGGAAAAGGATGAGTTGGTGAGCTTGTGTCTATGCCAAATCATTTGTTGGTAAGGTCAACTTTCAGTTATCATGTAGTCAAGCATGATTACATGCAGATTTTCTAGTTCGCACTTATTTGGCTGAACACGACTCAGAAGTTTCTATCTTTGGGAGACGCGGTGGCAGAATTGGTTGAACACTTGGCGAAATTTCTATAAGGCGCGCAAAGAAAGAGTGGGAGATTTTGAATTTGAAATCTTTTGAAATCCAGGATTGGTTTGATTGAGGGAATGCCTAAAGGTTTCGACAAAAAATGTATAAACTATTCTTGAAGTTCATTCAGAAAGTTTTGATTGTAAAATTTGCAACAAGGAGATCTTGTTGAAGGCGATCCAAAGTGAAGAGTAGAGAGAAAGGATGTGCTAAGAGGTTTTATCATAGGATAGAGTGTGTCCGAAGTAGATCAACTAAGTATAGAGTCAAGATATTGTAATGATCGGGTGATACTCTTAGAATATGTCAGGAAGATGGTCGGGTTGCAGTCACTATTGTCTTCAGAGCAATTTCTCTGTAACAATTGGTTATTTTTCTTGTTCGAAAATTCAAGTAGCTAAGGCGGCCGAGAAAAAATTACAGGACTTACATTTGAAAGAATTTAATTATGCTCAGTAACATTATGATCCATATGGTAAACTGAAGTAGATAATGCCAAAAGCTTATGATGGGCATAAACTGAGGTTAGAAGACTTTCGAGCCAACCTCCAAGACAGTTTTGAAGTTAGAGAGAAAAGATATTCTTGGCTCTCAATTCCGCAAATATTTTTTTTTGAAATAGAGACAAATCTCCCTAAATAATTGAGAGATGATGGTGAGCTACTAGATCAAACATATAAAGAACAAGGAATTGATAAGAAACCCCTCTCCCCAATTAGATGGTTGGGACAAGAAGATGTAAATATAGATGTAGTAACTCAAAATGTTATAAAAAGAATTAAACAATGGTTGAATTTGAGGATTAGGCCAAGCACTTCGAAAGGAAAACAAAAAGAATTAGCAACCGATAATCCTCAATAAAAGGTACACAGGGAATATGCCCAGAGAACAAGGTCTAGTTCTAGAAAGAACACATCCATAAAACCAGATGAAACTGCTAGACCTGAGCCAACCACAAAGGAGCTTATGGAACAAGTCAAGAAATAGATTCTTCTAAACCATTCCAAACTTGCCT
Source organism: Cryptomeria japonica (assembly GCF_030272615.1). NCBI lineage: Eukaryota > Viridiplantae > Streptophyta > Pinopsida > Cupressales > Cupressaceae > Cryptomeria > Cryptomeria japonica. The sequence continues at coordinate 992,330,091 of NC_081407.1, read as the reverse complement.
CCTTAACCCCCTTCTAGATTCTTCTAAACCATTCCAAATTAGCCTAATCTAGCTCCTAAATATTGTCACAATCCTAAGCAAAGAGAAGTCACTTCTCAAATTCTTCTTAGCCTTTGAAAACCATTAAAGGATTTATGTCTTTAACAAGTTAACCTCCAAAGTCTTCCAAACTATTTAAGGCTCTTACATAACCATTAATGGTTAACTCAACCTTCTTGCATGATTATATAGTTTCTCTTTAACTCAACCCTCATCTAACCCAAGGGTCTCATCAAGCATTCATGGCTTTAAACTTAGTTATCCCTTTAACCCTTGCACAAGATTTTATCCTATGGGTAAAAGCTTTATCCATTGGATAACCCTACCGTAACTTTAACCCTTACCTCCTAAGGTAACCTTCATGTCTTCTCAAGAATTTAATGCTTCTTTCATCTCCTCTCAAGCAACCTCTTGTTGACAATTGTAAACATGGATTGGCTAACTTTGAATCCTGCCCCTTATTAAGATTATTCAATCTTGACCATCCATTGCCCTATTTTTCCTATAAATAGAGCTCTCATTCTCTCATTTGATATAGAAGTCTTTTTGTATCAAACTTATAATCATTTTTCTAGTGATATATCCAAGTTTTCATGCATCAAACTTATAGTCTAATTAACTAAGCATTTTAGCCTCTCTTTGATAAATAATTTTAATAGCATTTAGAAGAATTATAATATCATAGAATATCCAAATTAGATTAGTATATCATTGCTAGGATAATTAGATAATCTTATCATCATCTTTATGCTAGATTAATCATCATAGTTTTAATATCATATACATGATAGGAATGCATTCATGCTTATAATCGAACATCACTCGTTCTTGGAGTTTTCATTCCTAAGTCACTTTGCTGAGTGATCTGAGATAAAAAACATTGACTTCAGGGACCCTGTGAGATAGAGAACAATAGGACACCCCCTAGGAAGTTGAGCTATCTCAGATAGTTCCTATAACTTGCACCAAAAGTCTCATTGGTGTACGGGCCTTTTGAATCAGACTTTTTTGTTTGTGTCACCCTCATTTCCCGCACACATTTCTAGCGCCCACCGTGGGGCACATCCCCATAAATCATATCATTTTTGATGCAGGATCAAGATTACAAGCACGTGGGAATGTTGTTTTAGCACGTCAAGAACTTTCAATAGCGCATTCGGGGCAAACAATAATGCTTTCAGTGTACTGTTTAGCGCATCAGACCCTTTTTCTAGCGCATTCAAGCTCTCTGTTAGCGCATAACAGTTTGGTTTCTTTCCTGCGCGTTGGAATAACAGTGTAGCGCATTCGGTAATTAGTGTAGTACTTAGGGAGCATTTTGTAGCGCATATGTAACGTTTTGTAGCGCTTTTGTGGAGAAGCTCAGCACGTGACTCTGTCAAAAACAAGAAAAATATAATTTGTAAGAGAAGAAAAAATTAGGCTTGGATAAACTCACCTCAAAGTTAAATTTTTTTGACTAACTGTTTGTTGTAGGTTGCTAACCTTTGTTTGTAGGTTGAAGGAGTTTACTTAGGCATTTAATTATTTTTGTTTCTAACTTTTTAGTTAGTTAAAAAATAGTACATTTTTCCTAGTTAAAAAGAACTACAAACTCACTTCCTTTTTGTTGGTTAAAAAGAACTACAAACTCACTTCATTTTTGCTAGTTTAAAAGAACTACAAACTCACTTCCTTTAGCTGGTTAAAAAGATCAACAAAATTTCTTTTCAATTTGCAAAAGGTAAAAAGAATCACATTTTCCTTTGGTGCATAAAACGAACTCATTTTCATTTTGCAAAGGATAAAAAGAACCTCACTTATTATTTTGTGCAAAGCAAAGGAGTTTTTATTTCGTGATTTTCCTTTTGTTGACCAACATCGCGATTTATTTTGCTGACCAGGATTTCACTTTCTTAGATGGAAAACATTTCTCTATGAAGAGTTAAAAAGAACACCATGCTTTTTGGAGCAACATCTCCAAATAGAAAGTTAGAAAATCATTGCTTTGAAGGATAAAAATAACTTTCTTTGCTTTGTCTCTAAAGTGGAAGGTATATTATCTCCCCTTAATTGGGTGACCAAAAAGCCAAACCACTCTTATGCTTTCTTTACTTCAAGCATTTTAAAACCTTTAGTAGGCCTGCCCTCCTGAGTTGCTCTTAGAGCACCACTAATAGCCGATGAGAGCGGAATGAACTAAGTGGGAAATGACTTTATCGGCAAGTGTTCCAACCCACTATAATCAAATGTGGAGGCTTACGAAAGTCCCCTTCAATGGTTTTGCTCAGCGATTAGCCTTCCCCCAGTATCTTTAAGATATGTAAAGCCTTTGTTCTAAAGGTTGGGAAGCCTCTCGAGGGATTTTATCACTGATGACCAAATGGAAGCCTGATTAAAAACCTTAACACTAGAAACTTTGAGCCGAGTCAGTTAACAGACATTTTCAACATTAAAGTGCAAGGATGGGGAATAATACACCCCCAAGATCACTCACCATATATCTCCCAAGATAACTACTCAATTGTGAAGCGATTCACTTTGAGTTGATTTCTGGCAAAGGCAAAAAAACGGGCGCCCCCTAGGGGTTCACATTCTTTAGCGCATGATCAAAACTAGGGAAAAACATAGAGAAAATCAGGCACCTTGGGAAAATTTTATCAGCAATCTTGACTACCCTTTTAGGTCCTTTAGAAAACTCAATAGTCAAACTTTGAATTTGGTCGTCAGTAAGAAAATTCCAAAATCAACAAAACTCTCTTAGAATGAGGATTTTTTAATACATCAACTAGATTGAGATAAGACTTCATCCAACAAAATCAAGAAGTATCAAAAACAGTGATCAAAGTTTCACCATCCAACGGAATCTATCAAAAATACATACCTAGTTTAATCCTTAAGTTGTCAAATCAAGTTTCCATATCGGAAGAGTTTATCCATATCATTTGACGCACTTTTTCGTGGAGGCGATGCACTTTGTCGTGGAGGCGAATCTAAGTAAACCTCTACTTGATAAAGTAAACTTGAGTATTCAAACGAAGTATCCAAATCCAACATCAACATCAACCTTTGATCATCCGTGTATGACCACCCCTCATATTTTGAGAAGAACAAGTCTTCATCACCAAACTAAGTTGAAGAAGATACAACCTAGTTCTAAGGCACTTGTGAGAAGGAATACCTTTCTATATATCAATCATCAACTCATTGCATCACATCATGCATTCTTGTGTCACATGCGATTGTATATCCAATGAAAAACACAAGGAACCTTTGAGAAGTAGGGCTTACATTCAAAAAGCGGCATTCAACCAACACCCAAATCGTGGAGGAAATATTAACCCTTTTACTAGCATAGTTTTGTATCACATATAGCGAAGCTCGACCTGAACCACTAACACCACCCAGAACTCCCATAGAAGATGAATAATTTATCATGATAAAATATATTAAACTTCTCCAAGAATGTCAAGAAAACGTAGCATTCCAAAAACTCATGGAAAGACTTATTGAAGTAGATAAGGAAAAATATATACTCATGCTAACTAGAAAACGAGTTAAACTTCCTGAAGATTTTGATACCGAAAACTTAAGGAATATAGATGAAAGAATTTTAAGAAAAAGGTCTAGAGATTATGCCTATTAGGACCAACAAAGAGAATCAGAGACACATGATCTTGAAAATACACGTGAAACAAACAACACCCACGAGCAAGACCATACCCACAACTGAGACTATTTTAATGAAAGAGAGGAAACTCTCCCTCGAAGGACAAATGCACCCATGATCTCTCTCACACAACAAATCCAATTACTACAAAAAAAAATGCAGGAAATGCAATAAGGAACCACGGTACGATACTCCTTGGATGAGATCTGTCCTTATGCTTTTGACAGGAGATTGAATATGATACCTTTTCCCCCAAATTTAGATATACCAAAGTATCACAAATACGATGGTAAAAGTGATCCCCATGATCACGTGCTGGAATTTTGTACTATAAGCTTAGATTTTCCTCATGATGACACTTACTTAATGAGACTATTCCCAAGAAGTTTGGGAGGGCAAACCATGGAGTGGTTGTCTAAACTCACACCTCCCATCAGACCATTTGATGAGTTGGTAAACAAATGTATCATGCAATACTCCTATAAAATTCAACACACAATCACCATGTTGGAAGTGTTTAACACAAAACAAAAGATCAATGAAACATTCATGGTGTTTCTTAAGCATTGGAGACACATGGTTTCAAGATATCCTCTAGACATGCTTGAAAAGGAAAAGATGGAGATCTTTATCGATAATCTAAATAGTGAGATGAGTTATCAACTCAAACTCCAATGCATACCATCTTTTTCCAAGTTGATAGAAAATAGAATCCAAGTAGAGGAAGCTTGCATCAAGAAAGGAACATTGAAGTTCTTTAAGGAGTTAACTCATCAAACGCTAACCTCTTTAACAATCAAAAGAACAACAACACTTTAGACAAATCCAGATTTTGGACAAGGTAAAAAAATGTTGTTAATGATGGGGTAGTTGATGCTAATAATGTGAAATCCAAGCAACCGTTGTTGGCTTTATTAGGTAACCCACCATCCAACAAAAAAAAAAGTGTTAATCAAGGAACTAACACTTATCCGCAAAATACCAATCAAGGAACTTCAACATCTAACACCAACAACAATAACCAAAACAACAAAAACTACCAAGACAATGACACTAACTGAGGGACTAATGCAAACCAGAGAGACAACACCAATGTTTTCCTGTATAGACGCATCTACACACCATTAGGGAAAACCTTAGAATAAGCATTTTGAGAACTCTTGGTGAATAAGAATATCACATTGCCAGCCATGAACAACTTTGAACCCCTGGTCAAACCATCTTGGTGGAATGACTTGCATTTATGTGATTTTCATCAAAACAAAGGACATCACACAAATGATTGCATGAGGCTTAAGAATATCGTTTAGGACATGATCGATAGAGGCAATTTAACAATTGATGATCTCAAAACAAATGGTGACCATGATGCCATTAAAAATCCTATTCCAAATTACAACAAGGGAGGAGCTTCAACATCAAATGATACCAGAGGAGCTCGTATAAATCACCTATACAATAACACCATCAATCACATATCAACAGATGACAACCAAGTAAATGTCATAAAAATCAAGGACAAACAATAAAATGTGTCGATCAATGTGACAACCAGAGCACAAAAATACGTCTTGAAAGGGAACACATCAACATCCACAACTATCCCCAAGACTCAATACAACCTAGTTGATCAACTGCGGAGAACTCTCGCTCAAATATCTATACTAGAGTTGCTCAAACTCTCACCAAAACAAAAAGATATCTTGGAACAAGCACTTGTCAAAACAAACATTCCTAAAGATCTGAACATTGATAGATTCCAAGCCATGGTGGCTCATATGACAGGGCCTTATAACCTTATCTTTTCTAAACAAGATGATGTCTCCTTGAATCATCCGCACAACACCCTGCTCCATATTGAAGTATTGGTCTATAACCATTGAGTAAAAAGAGTGATAATAGATGGAGGAGTTAGTCTCAATATATGTCCTTTAAAGCTTATCCATGGATTGGGCTTCTCTGAGCAGTCTATTGATCCAAACAAGAAGATCACCATCAACGCCTATGATGATGAAGAAAGGTCATCCAAAGGAACAATAATACTACCTATTCATGTAGGACCAATACAAAAATATATTATGTGCCAAGTCTTAGACATAGACTTAACATACAATATTCTATATGGTCGTCCATGGATACATTAAATGCAAGTAGTACCTTCGACATATCATCAGTGTATCAAGTTCACGTACAATGGACAAGAAATTTCTATATCTGCCAATAATAACCCTTTTCAACATTGCAATGTTATGGGGGTAGCTCAAGATAGCTTGGTTCCACACAAAAGGGAGGCCCAAGTCTCCTCAGCATCCAATCATCATCAAGTAGAACTCTAGTCTTTATCCATAGACTTCAAACAAAAGATGAAAATCAAAGATCAAGGCATGGGAGGATACTCTTTTGAACCCCTGTGTCTATCAAAATTGCCAACATCACCAAAGTCTTATGGGCAAGCTTCTGCATCAACACATCAAGAAAAACAACCCATCACCAAGTTTAATGGCAAATTTATCCAATTGGCCACAGTGGCCAATGAATCATAAGAGAAGGAAATCCTTTGTTGGCTATACAAGGATGAAGAAGAAGTCAGAGATGCTGCCATAGAGGTGGCCATATCAACACAATAATATGGAAAATGATTCCGGATCATGCAACAGATGGGATACAATGACAAAGGACCTATAGGTAAGCGTCAAGAATGCATTACAAAATCTATGCAACTTCCTTCCCAATTTGCACAAGACAAAACAAGACTAGGATATGGACAACATGTACCACCTAGGCAAAAGTAAAATAAATACCAGAAACCTCAGTGGAAAGCAAAGAAGAAATATAATGAAAACTCATGGCAAGAGGCACTACACAAAGAAGTAGAAATGACAAGGAAAGAGAAAGAACATTAGGAAAATGAGAAATGACAAGAGGAATTGGCCATTCAAAGGGAAGAAGCCTCTTATAAGAAAGTGCATCATGTGCAAGAACCTGATCAAACCAAGGTAGAGCCACCACCTAAAGAAATTACTACTCACCGAAGGGAAGCAATGTATGAACAAATGCAAAGGGTACAAGTAGGCTTCGATTCCGAATCAAAAAAAACTACAAGACTGGTATCAATTGTTAGAGATCTTTTCTCACCATACAACATACCTATTAGAAGTAGCGAGATGCTTTGGGAAAGTAATTCTGAAACTAATTATAATAAATATAGATGGGGTAGATGTTTAGATATTAATGAGGACATTGAGGTAGATACCATCCACTCATACACACCCCTTTCTCAAGAGGGACAAGACGTAGAATCTTGACCACTTAAATTTGGACCACAACATATCTACAAGGCTAGTGAGAACAAGCCACAACAATACGAACAAGGGTACATAAAAGATAATAACATAAAAGACCTTCATAATATCATTAACTTAACCAGTATCCCAAACAACTATAAGGATGCCTATATCATGACACTTACCACAGGCAATCTCATAAACTGGGAAGAACCTGAACACCATGATATACCAATTTTCCTAGAAGATGAATCCATTGTCTAGTATCTATGTTCAGTCAACCCAAAAATGTGCTCTACTAGCGAACAAAATAATGATATCTACAATGAGGGGAGTGTCAAGTCTCTTAGTCACAAAAATAAAATAAACAAAAGATTCAATGTTGAAAACCAGTCAATGGCAGTATTAGATCACAAAAAAGTAAAAATAAAGGACGCATCTACAGGTGAAAACCTTTTTGAGGCACCCAAAGATGGGAGACTTAACAATCTTCCAAAACATTACTAAGAAAGGTCAGTGATATTGATTGAACCAACTCAATCAATAAACATCAGTACTGAAGAAACAATCAATACCATACACCTAGAAGAATCACTGACAAAAGAAGAACAACCAGATTTTATCAAAGTCTTCAAGGAAAAGAAAATCAATTTTGCTTGGTCTTATGTTGATATGCCTGGAATAGATCTGAACCTGATCATGCATCATTTATCCATCTCTCCAGGAGCTAAGCCAGTCAAACAAAATTTGAGAAACATGAATCCACATGTGGCATTATTGGTCAAAGCAGAACTAAAGAAGTTATTAGACATTGGACTCATTCGACCTATAGACTATGCTTAACGGATTTCAAACATTGTACCAATTTCAAAACCTCACGGAAGCATCAAAATATGCACAGATTTTAGAGATGTCAACAAAGCATGTCCAAATGATGACTTTCCTTTACCAAGCATTGACATAATTATGGATCTAACAACAGGCCACACGATGTTATCATTAATGGACGATTTCTCTGGCTATAATCAAATCAAGATTACCCCAGAGGATAAAGATAAAACTGTGTTCACCTATCCATGGGGAACGTATTGTTGGAACATCAAGCCTTCCAGCTTGAAGAGTGTGGGGGCAACTTATCAAAAAACCATGACAACAATCTTCTATGATATGATGCATACCTTTATGGAGGACTATGTGGATGATTTCCTAGCTAAATCATTCACCCATGGAGAACATTTAGGCATATTAGATAAAATCTTTGAAATATTGGAGCAATTCAAGGTCAAACTAAACCCTCAGAAGTGTGTCTTCGGGTTCACATCAGGCAAATTGTTAGGCTACTTTGTGTTAGAAAATGGCATTGAAGTAGATCCAGCAAAGGTATAGGCCATCATGGAGATGCCACCTCCTATGAACATTAGCCAACTCAGATCTTTGCAGGGACAACTATAGTCTATCAAGCAATTCATAGCCCAACTAGTAGATAAATGTCTACCATTCAATCATCTGCTACATAAGAATATATCTTTCAGATGGGAAGACAAGTGTGTTGAATCATTTTACCAAATCAAGCAATATCTAATGAATCCACTAGTTTAAGTACCACTGATAGCACACAAGCCGCTCATCCTCTACATATCAATAACTAAAGTATCATTGGGGGCATTTCTAGCACAAGAAGATCTGGAAGGCAAGGAACGAGCTATATATTAAATCAATAGAAATTTGAATGGATATGAGATAAATTATACATTCATTGAGAACGATTACTTGGTAGTAGTATTCACCTCTCAAAAGTTCCACTACTACATGCTAGCTCACACAATCAAGATGGTAGCAAAAATTGATCCTCTCAAGTATTTACTCATCAAAGCAAGTCTTATAGGATGATTGCCTAAGTGGGTCATGATTCTTAGTGAGTTTGATATCTAGTACATAGAATGTCGGGCTATCAAAGGATAGGTAATTGCATATCAACAACCACTATAGGTGGAATTTCTGGACATGGATGTACTCACTGTCACACCCAAACAGTCGACCCTATACTTTGATGGATCCTATACACAATATGGATCAGGTACCAACATCATGTTCATCACTCCAGAAGGGCACATAATTCCATGATTTTATAGACTGATGTTTCCATGCACCAACAACATAGCTGAATATGAAGCCCTAGTAATAGGAATCAAAATGGCTATGGAATCGAGAATCTCAGAATTGAGAGTCTATGGGGATTCTCAATTAGTCATCAATCAAATTAAAGATGAATATCAGATAAAGGATGATAAGATATTGCCCTATAAGAGAATGGTGGATGATTTCAAACAGTACTTTGTACATATCACCTTTGAGCAAATACCAAGATTGGACAATAGAGTTGTCGATGCAATGGCCACTATCACTTCACTGCTGCAAATTCCAAAGAAAAAAAGTCGTTATGAGTTCCTGGTAGAGCAATTGTTTTCCCTAGCCTATGACAATTATGCATCCCAAGTTATCTAAGCCTTAACCAGTTCGGATTCACCTCTATACAGGACAATCTATGATTACCTTAAGAACAATACCCTTCCACTCTACCTATCTCGCAACCAAAATTAACCATTGACACACTTTATCATCAAGGTCTAGATGATACTCTTCTTCGATGTTTCGATTGTAACGAATCTAACTTTGCCTTGCACGAGCTTCACGAGGGTATCTGTGGTATGCATTCAAGTGGTCCTACTCTCACCAAGAAACTTCTAAGAATGGGATATTACTGGCCGACAATGGAGAAAGAGTCTTATCAATTTGCAAAGAAATGTCCTAAGTGCCTAATTCATGGCAATCTTATCCATGCACTAGCACAGGAGTTGCAGCCATTCACCACATCTTGCCCTTTCTATCAGTGCAGACTTGATTTAGTAGGGAAAATTCATCCTTCTTCTTCAAATGGACACAAGTTCATTATCACTACAACAGAGTATTTCACAAAGTGGATTGAAGCAGTCTTGATGACCACTGTAACTAGAAAATAGATTGCCGCATTTATTCTCAATTATCTCATTTGTAGATATGGCATTCCCAGTTCCATCATCATCGACAATGGGCATCCTTTCAAAAACCAAGATGTATGGGAGTTATGTGAAAGATTCAAAATCCAACATCGCTTCTCCACGCCTTACTACCCACAAGGGAATGGTCAAGCTGAGGCATCAAATAAAACAATTCTGGAAATCCTTAAGAAAACAGTAAATGATGCGGGTAAGGATTGGCATGTACAACTCAATCCGACACTTTGGGTATACAGGACTAGTATTCAGACACCTACAGGGGCTACACCATATTCATTGGTGTATGGATCAGAAGCAATTCTACCTCTTGAGGTAGAAATCGCATCTCTCTGAGTATCTTTGAAGGGCCTCATACCAGATGAGGAATATCGAGTCAACAAGTTGCATGAACTAGATCTTATGGATGAAAAATGACAAAATGTCTATGACCATCTCAATGCATACTAGGAGAAAATGTGCAAAAGCTATAATAATAAATTCATCCCAAGGGCTTTCAAAGTCGGTGATCTTGTGCTAAAGGAAAATCCCAGAAATCAGCAAGATTGAGAAAAGAAGGGGAAGTTTGAACCTAACTAGTTGGGTCATTTTGTCATCGACTCAGCTTATGGACTAGGCGCCTATCAGTTAACAACTTCAGATGGGGACATGCTCGATGAGCCAAGCAAAAACATCCATCTGAATAAATTCTACACTTGAGTCGTCCAATGCACAAAATAATTCAAAAAATAAAAAATAAAATAAAATAAAAAAATAAAAAAATAAAAAAACAAAAAAAATACAAAACAAAATAAAAAGCAAATAAAAAAAGTGCAATAAAACTAAGTAGTGAAAACCTGGCAATAGGCACTATTTGTGAGAGAATGACTCCTCTATCTATCAGTACTCATATCTTTTGCATCCATCTAGTCTCAGCTAAAGGCCATCGCAAGAACACTTATTCACACAACATTATCTCAGACATACTTAGCATACTCACTGTCCTTGATTATCCAAAAAAAAAACACTTATCCATATCATATCCCACCATCGCTTGGTGATCAACGTGTATATCCACATCGATATATATCTGTGACTAGGGGCAACATTCCACTCACTTTAACCATTCTGACAAGAAACAACAAGGATCACAACATGCTAAGGAAACAATGTCAACAACTGCTCATCAGGCTAGAAAACAAGACCATTATCCAGCTAAAAACTTTAACACACACATGATGGATGATTTTTTGAATTATGATTTGTTTACACATAGCATGAATTTTTGACTATTTTGTATCTTAAATTTTGAATCATTAGATATTCCGAGCTACTCGAGAATGCATTGAGCTAGAGAAGCAACGAAGGAAATCTAATATTTTTTTGGTTTTCTGGCTGTGAGCCAATCATTCATACGGTGCAAATTTTTCTTGAGACATGATTGGAAACATATCATTGAAGACGTTTTCCACTTTGCACATCCAAATGGTCAACTCTTGTTTGTTTTACGCAAGCAACACTCAGGTCATCTTGGTTCAATTATACCTCGATGCTTGTGTCACCTTGCAATATCAAACATCCATGTAAGTTTTACTCAGGTCGTTATGGTTCAATTATACCATGATTCTTGTATTAACTTCCAACATATCAAAATCTCAATGATGACAAGCAAAAATAGAGCACAAACAAGTGACTAAACAGGAATGAAAATGACATAATTAAAGTGATCATTTAGTTGCACATCATTTTAATCTTACATTAGGTTGCACATCATTTTAATCTTGCATTAGGTTGCATATCATTATCATACATCTCATTTTCAAGATACATCTCACATCATTATCATTATCATACATCTCATTTTCAAGATACATCTCACATCATTAGCATTATCATACATCTCACATCATTAGCATTATCATACATCTCATTTTCAAGATACACCTCATATCATTAGCATTATCATACATCTCATTTTCAAGATACATCTCACATCATTATCATTATCATATATCTAGATACATCTCATAAATCAAATAATCAACACATCATCGCATTCTCATCTCATCATGAATCATATATTCACATCATCATCAAAATCAAGAGCATTATCATCTAAGAATCAATCTCATATCAAAACATAATGCAAATAATCAATCATCCTCAATAACACATGTGGATTAGAGAAAATCATTTCCATATGTATATATCTCAAAAATGGTTGAAATGTACAAGGGATATCAGGTCTGTCAAAATACAACAGAGACAGGTCTCTCAGGTATGACTATCTGTTGAGGCTGATGGTCTCGCAGTAGATGTCCCAGCCCCTAGATCTCCACCAAGTGGATCACGTCGAGTAGGCCCTATAACACCCCTACTCTTTGTCCTCGTATGACTGCAGTCGGATCGACTGGATACCACTGTTGCATAGCTAGGAGCTCTATGACCTCTAGGGACCACCTCCTTGTATAAGTGCCTGTAGTACTTAGCCTCCTTGGCTGAGTAGTGTATCTCCCTTAGTGTGTCCTGAACTGGAGCACTGACCACTGCTTTCTCCAATCTATCAAAAAGATCCTCTTCCCAACCCCGACGCTCTCTCTCTATATCTCACTCTGCAATGATCTGCGTAATCTGCCACTGTTGCGCTAACACCTGTGCCTACAACTTCTGCACTATGACTTGTAGCACTTTGGTCTATGAATCTTGTCAATGGGTGGGTACCCTAATCTGAACGGGTACCTATGTCATGGTCCCACCCACACCTATCCCTGTTTGAGGCACCAATGGAGGTAGAACATTAGATCTCCTCCTCTAGGAAGGTCGCCTAACATCCTCCATAGCACTGCACCTACCCTACCAACCCCATGAGAACCAAGAACCAGCCCTCATCCTCTATCTCCACCACCTCCTCTATCAAATCCTCTGCCTCCATCTCCTACCTCCTCTCCCTCCTCATCTCTCCATCTAGCTCCCCCTCACCTGTGTGGGTGCTCATCCTCATCATCATCAAAGGCAAGTAACATCTTTGTCAGATCAGATATACATACCACTGCATGTGCCATGAAGTACCCTACAAACTCCTCTATCATCCCAACATCCACAACCCTAGGCCCATAATCCCAGATCTATCCTACTAGCATCATATACTTCTCAACTGCTGCTATGCTATCTAAAGTGGCTCCCCACTCTGGCATATCCTATCTCTGACGAGCATATAAAAAAGCTCCCTATGGCATCCCCTATTGTTTACCATACTGTCACTGAACAGAGTTGTGTAAGAATTGCTCAATAATAAAGGTAGTCAAACCAATCAGGTACCTTGACATATACACAAGGGCATCTCTAGCCCGTCCTCTGCCCACACCTCACAATCCATATATGGTCTCCAAATGACCATATCGATATCATCCAGTGCTCTCCGCCAATGCTCTAGTTTGCCTAGCTTATGTTGGACAACTACACCTGTATACCCATAAACATAAGCTTGCCCAGCTATCCTATCCCTATCTGCAAGTGGTCTCGACATAGGAATGTGCTCCCAGGCCCACACCTGTAACAATGTCACCCCAACTAATAAACTAGTGTATCCTAGATATACTACTTGGTGAAGCTCTCTGTAAGTATGGGCCAACATATAGGACCCCCTTGCAAACCTGCATCCCTGCTTCAGCATGTCCTCCAGCACCAGTCCCCATCCCATGACTAGTCTCTTCAACCTACGGTCGGGACACAAAAATCCACCAATGAACCCTGCTAATACAGATGGTAGCAGAGCGTAGCAAAAATCTAAGAACTCCTACCATGGGATCTCTACTAACCTGATCATCCCAAAATATGTGAGGGAGAGCCTCTCTCCCACCCTCCCCAGTCCACTCATACAGCAATCCAAAGAATCTGATAACAATCCTCTAGTGTGACTATCATCTTGCCTGTAGCCAAGTGAAAGGTGCTTGTATCACTATGCCACCTCTCTGCCAAAGCTGTCAACAAATCTTGGTTAATGATATACCGAGGCATGTCTAGTAAAGAGGACAACCCGCATCTCTCTATCAGCCTGTGATAAGCACGGAATCAATGACCATGGTCTCGAAAACTGCTCTCACAACTAGAGCATGCCAAGCTCTTCTTGCAAAACAACATGTGTCTATCATTAGTTCCCAAATCTATCTAATATATCCAATCAAAGAAAAATCAACTTGAAACAATGAAGCATCTCAAGAACACAACATCAATCAAAGATCCATATCGCAAGCATCAAATCTGACCCATAATGAAAATCTGACCCATATTGAGAAATCAATCAAAGATCCATATCGCAAGCATCAAATCAAGATCCATATTGCAAGCATCAAATCAAGACCCATATCGAGAAATCAATCAAAGATCCATATCACAAGCATCAAATCAAGACCCATATCAAGAAATCAATCAAAGATCCATATTGCAAGCATCAAATCGGGACTCACAACACAACCAATCAAATCAAAAATCCATATCGCAAGCATCAAATTAGGAATCATATCGGAAATCAAGAATTGAAACTCATATTGGACATTAATTCAAAAGGAAAACATCACAGATCCATATCAAACTCAAAATCAGGATCCACATAAAAAAAAAATCAACTTGGCACTCCTAATCAAAAGCAATTCATCTTGACAACAACAAACTCTAATCATCATATCAAAAATCAAGCATCATCACAAAGCAGGCAAAACATTGGCTTAGGCATCATAGCAGAACAATCAATAGACACATATTGACATCTACAAAATCTATCTAATCTATTCGATTCACGATGCTTTCTTGATCAAACCTTTTTCATTAACTTTGGACCCTACGCGCTAAACCATGACTGCTAAGCACTAAGCTGCTACTCATATGCTATCCTTTTTCATCAATGCGCTAGAAACCACACTCTACGCACTAAATCCCCCCACGTGCTAACTGGTACTACCTTTGCGCTACCTTGCTAACCGCATGCACTAACCTACCTGACACGCTACCCAATCTATCCTATGTGCCTTTTTGCAGACCCTATGCGCTATAACTCTCTACGTGCTAACCTATCCTCCTTGCGCACTACCAAATTCTACTCAAACGCTAACATGTCTATCATATGCGCTACAAGGTTTAACCTACACACTAACACGGCAAAATCCAGTACAAAAATTGAAAAACGTGATCAAAATGCACAAAATCAATCAAAAACAAGGAGAGATTTCGACCACTTACTGGTGGGCCATATGCAGAGGGTCTCTGGTGTCGCCTAATGTGCTCAAATTGGTGTGAGGACTATGGAATCGACATCATCGTCAAATCTCCAAATGTCACAATCACAAAGAGACAAGTCTGCAAATGAGTTTTTCCAAATCACTGTTTACCTTTTTATAGGGTAAAATCAACAAGGTTAATAAGTGGGGCATGTATTTTCCTCACTCTTTCATTTTTAACCTTATCAACATCATTTTTTGGGAGATGAATCAATAATGTGCATTCAACACAATCAATATTCTCAAAATGCAATTAATCCAAAAACGCTCATCAAATCGACAAATTTATCAAAAAATCTTGATTCATCTCTCGATGGGGCATCATCAATATCATTCATCAAATCTGGGGCATCATATCGACATTTCGACACATATCATCATATCGATCAAATTTTGATAGCATATTCGACAAATTTTCTTTGAATCAACATGTGCACACACGTCACATCAAAGAGGGGCAAAATGTAGACATATAAATCTGACCACTTTCCTAAGTGAATATTTAATATTCATTTTAACCCCATTCCACCTATTAATTAAATTCGATTTAATTAATTTCTTCACATTCATCTATTTGATTAAATGAATTACTCAATTTATTTAATTAACTTCACCTAAGCCTTTTCTAACCTTTAATTAAATAAATCTCTTTATTTAATTAATTCCCCTTTCTTCCTTTTTAATTGAATTTACATTTAATTAAATTGATCCTTGCAAATAAATAAATCTAATTTATTTTTTTAAAACCCCCACTTGTATTTATGCAAGTTGCATCTATTTGATTGAAATAAAGTAATTTTATTTTAATTAAAATCCTTTTTCCTCCACTTGCATTTTCCTACATCTCCCACTTGCCTCCTTAACCCCCTTCTAGATTCTTCTAAACCATTCTGAATTGGCATAATCCATCTCATAAATATTGTCACAATCCTAATCAAAGATAAGTCACTTCTCAAAGTCTTCAAAGTCTTTGAAAACCATTAAAGGCTTTATGTCTTCAACAAGTTAACCTCCAAAGTCTTCCAAACCATTTAAGGCTCTTACATAACCATTAATGGTTAAGCCAACCTTCTTGCATGATTAGAGCCTTTCTCTCTAACTCAACCCTCATCTAACCCAAGGGTCTCATCAAGAATTCATGGATTTAATCTTGGTTATCCCTTTAACCCTTGCATAAGAGTTTATCCTTTGGGTAAAATCTTTATCCATTGGATAACCCTAGCCTAACCTTAACCCTTATCTCCTAAGGTAACCTTCATGTCTTCTCAAGAATTTAATGCTTCTTTCATCTCCTCTCAAGCAACCTCTTGTTGAAAATTGTCACCATTTAATTGGTGAGAATTGTACACATGGATTGATTAACTTTGAATCTTGGCCCTTGTTAAGATTATTCAATCTTGACCATCCATTGTGCTATTTTTCCTATAAATAGAGCTCTCATTCTATCATTTGATATAGAAATCTTTGTGTATCAAACTTATAGTCATTTTTTAGTGATATATCCAAGTCTTCATGCATCAAACTTATAGTCTAATTAACTAATCATTTTATCCTCTCTTTGATAAATCATTTTAATAGCATTTAGAAGCATTATAATATTATAGAATATCCATGTTAGACTAGTATATCGTTGCTAGGATAATTAGCTAATCTTATCATCATCTTTATGCTAGATTAATCATCATAGTTTCAATATCATATACATGATAGGAGTGCATTCATTCTTATAATCAAACAGCACTCATTCTTGGAGTTGTCATTCCTAAGTCACTTTGCTCAGTGATCTAAGAGAAAAGACATTGACTTTAGGGATCCTGTGAGATAGAGAACAATGGGACACCCCTTGGGAAGTTGAGCTATCTCAGATAGTTCCTATAACTTGAACCAAGAGTCTCATTGGTGTGTTGGCCTTTTGAATCAGACTTTTTTGTTTGTGTCACCCTCATTTCCCGCACGCAACTCCTACTATTGAAAATGTGACTATTCATAATATTGAGTCTGATTCTGATCAAGAAGATGAGCAACCAATTATACAATTGGCACAAAAGAAAGTTGAGAAAAAGAAAAGAAGAAAATTGGTTCGACTTGGGAGACACTCATAGGTGTCTGAACAAGAACAAGTAGATCCCATGGATGTAGATGAGCAGAGTCAGCTAGAGAAGCAACTGGCTGAAGGAGAGAGAGAACGAGATGAGCCTACAAATGAACATCATGAAATATTGGTTCTAACTCTTAAAGATCAAGAAAATTTGTTAAAAGAAATAGCAGCTAAAGGAGAATTGAAAGAAATAGATAAAGCTGATAAAGAGTTTGAAGAAGAAGTAAGTGCCAGGCTAGGATAATTACACAAACAACAGTAGTTGAATATTCACATTACTCTCCAAACCAGCCAAGTTTATTGGGGTACTTCAACCCAAGATATTCAAATTCTTGAGCAAGAAGAGGAAGAGAAAGATAAAGGAGAAGAGCAGTTACAAAAGGTATGCAACGTGACTGTGGAGATCATACCACATGAAGGTGATAAGGATGAAGACACACCATAATGGTTGAGCTTCACTTTTGAGAAGAAGAAGAAAGTAGTTTTGCCAAAAATCACCTTACAACAAGCAATCACTAAAGAACCAAGGAAAACAAAGAAGGTGAAGACCATACATCATTTGTCTAGAACCTGGTCTGGTGAGGTGATTTTTGATATTCTAGCTCCTGTACAAGTTGAACGCCAGAGCTCTCCAAAATACCAAGTTTCACAAGTAAAATTGGATAAACAGACCAACTAGGGAGAGCTGGATACTTTGGAATTTGCTACTAGTGTTGTAAGGAGCAGATTGGAGAAACAACACATTTCTCACTCAGAGGTTAAGGTACAATTAGAACAATACAAGCAGTTATTGGTAGAAATAGGCAAGCCACTGGACGTGTGTGTAGATGACAATTTACCTTCAAATTCATCGCTTCTAGAAGGTGATGTGAAGACACTCATTGAAGTGAGAAAGGTGGCCGCAACTACAAAAACATGGGCATAAAATAATGCTTCTAAAATTAGTCTATTTTTGCAGAATACTATGGAGGTATATAGGAAATCCACGCAGATAGGAGGAGCTTTGGCTTCAAGTTATCAACAGTGGGAGCGAAAGATCAACATTTTTTCTAAGAAATGTGAGATTTTAAATAAGATTTTGAACCTTGGAAAAGAAATCATAATGGAGGAAGATCTCTTGGGAGGAAATAGCATTGAAAATTTGTAGTCTTATATATATTTTTTAGAATTGAAGATTGAGATGCTGCAATAGTATGGAAAGGACATAACAGATTCTCATCTTCCTCTCCTTGGGTTAGTAAAGAAATATGAAAAGTTTGTAGAGAAGTTGTTAGGCATTTTTGTGTTTTTTATTCTTAGTGCTGGACATTTGGAGGACAATGTACTTCGTCAGTGGGACACATATGGAGCACGTTATTTTACAACTTCTATTGAGTTTAATGTTGAGTTAATGGATAGATATACATACTTGATAACTCAGTGTCAATAGGCTTCAAAGATAATAGAGAAATTAGAGAATAGAAGTAAGAATGTAGAGGAGATTTTGAAGAAGTTCAAGTTCAGAATCAAACATGTTGTTGATCCTCCTGCTGAGGTAGTTGCATGCTTCATTAGAAACTACAAGAGCTATAAAAAGAAGTGAAAGATAAACATATAGTTGCTAATGATAGCAAGATATTTTTGAAAATTTTTGCATGTCACTAGTATTGGGACTTTAACTTCTCCTCCAACATGTACCTTGATTATTGAGAAAGTTTTACATGATTACGAAGTGTAGGCTCATGCAGCACTATTTTTGTAATACTCACTCAGTCACAATTTCATAGTAGTTAACTGGAGTTCAAGGGAGAGACTTGCATGTCAACTGCGACTCCTTCCTTTCTTAGTGATAGGTTTATTTCCTAGAAAGTAGGACAAGCAACTCTATAAATTAAAAATTTTGATTCATTGTAAGGGTCCACAAATTGATGATTTGAGGCCCAATTAGATATTCTTTTAGAGATTTTATGCAGATTTTATGAGTTTGAGTAGATGTTATGATACATTCTCTTAAGTTAATACAAGAAGAAGCTTATAGATTGCCTGATCTATGCGTATGTACTATGAATTTGTTCTTTGCAATCAGGTAATGTCTATTGTTTCAAATCAACAACTTATTTTGATCTTATGTTTTATCACTTTAGGAATCATATTATGGACGTAAGTGGTGTATGAGAAATAATGTGATAGAAAAAAATTGTGGTGATATTCGTTTCCATGAATTTGTGAGGTTGCATGAGTTTTCATGTTTATTGGAGGTCCATTATTGAATGCTGGTTTGAATAATATTGATGATATTTAGATTGCAGGGTGCTAATTGCGTAGTTTATTAAGTTGTTATTGTATTGGTTTCAATGTTATTTTCTTGTTTCCCTGATCCATCTTTTGCAGTTTATTTTGAAAGAGAATCTAAATCATAAAATACAAAAAAAAAGGTTATTGGAAGTTGTTTCAACCAATAGGCCCCTAGACAGGTACAACCACATCAACCATTGAGCAGCCCATCACCGTCGAGACCGGACTATAGAGACCTTGGAGTAGTTAGTTTCCCGAAACTTATTGCTTTTTAGGAGAGGTGGTGAGTGTTTACATAAACTACCTGACTGTGGGTGAGTGTGTCAAAACATTCGTCAACAAGTTGGCTAGCCATTTATAACAGTATTGACTCCTTCCTAATGTGTTATCTTTGATCTCCTCAAGGCTCTACTATGACTTGTTAACCACATTTACTGCTTCCTCAACAACCTAGAACATCCTCACAATAGCTACACTTAAGGGGTTAATCATGCAAAGATTGGTTATTCATTCAAAACCACTTAAAATATAACATTTATCATCATTCATAACCAAAGACACATTCATCTAGCATTAATGGAATTCATTAAAAAAGGATTTAAGACATCAAAGATTTACTTAAAGTTATGGTTTAAAATATACATAAGGTGTATAATGTCATGTTTCTTAAAAACATAAAGGTGTCTCCAACAGCAAACACAACATCAAAAATGGGGCCCATCAAGGTTATACTCCACTAGCTTCATCCATAGATCATTGAACTTCAGATGACTCACTTTAGTTAGGGGCACATTAATATAAGCCCTATCATCCTCTATATACATTACATCCAATGACACCTTTAAAAAATCTCCTTCCTTATCTTTCTCCATTGCCATAAATGTGTAAGGCTTGAATTAGAGTCATGGCTTCAAGGATAGGTCGACGATAGTAGGAGTAGCCATTAAATCAACAAGAGGAATTGATAACATAATACCTTGATCGCACTGTCACTATGGTTTTCAGAAGAAATCCTCTTTCATACACAAAATCTCTTGAATTCACAAGATCATAAGTGATCAAAATAAATTCAAAAACCCAATTTATTTGTTACCTTCAACCACTTAGGTTTAGAATTGAATACACTTGACCATTAGACACCAAAAAGCTACTACATTGTATTGACAAAGACCACAAATCACCACAAAAACTTCCAAAGCTTTGCAAAACCCTTCATAACATCTGTCATGCCGAAACCAATCCAATATTCAAATAATAAGGGGTTCTTAAGGTCTTCAATCAAATATTCCCCTCAGATAATGCACTTTATCTAATTTTTGGAGGAAGTAACTACACCTCCAGTAGTTTTAGACCCATCTACTATCTTTCCTTCTATATTCTCATTAGATTTCTTTAACCATTTCTTATGCATCTTCTAATTTATGTCATTGATATCAAACTTCCTTTTTGGAGCTAATGCATTCCCATTCTTTCCTCTACAGAACCTAGCAATGTGTCCTGATTTTTTCAATTATAATAAGTAGGACCTTGTTGTGGACCACTTCAATTCCTTCTAACATTAAATCTGCACTCAACAACCTTGTGCCCATATTTGTTGTAGGTTTAACAATATCTATTGAAAGACTGAACATTTTTACCATAGTTTGTATTCACATATCCATACATCATTTTACTTTTGCATTTATTTGCCTTATGTCCAAACTTATTGCAAGCATAGCATTCCCCATTAAACAATTGAGATCTGATCCAACTTCTACATTCACTAGCTATGTGTCCAAACTTATTGCATGTAAAACATTTACCATTGAAAGATGAAGAATACTTGGTTTCAGAAAGAGGATTTTTCATGAAGTTCTTCTTGTTTTAGACCCGAGTGAATTTTTTTTTAATCTTCATTAGTATTCTTAGATTCATCCTTGGCCTTTTCCTTTCCTTTTTCATCTTTTCAAGGAGTTTAAGGAAATTCTCCTTTGTCAAAACCTAGACTGGCTTTGTCCTTAGATCCAGTTTTGAGTGCTTAGCATGTCATTAAGCATGTCACTGCCACCTTTGAGCTCTAGGTTCTTGTCAATTTGTTATTTTGCCTCTTTCAATTCTTTCCTCAAAATAGCTTGTCAATTTGTTATTTTGCCTCTTTCAATTCTTTCCTCAAAATAGCTACTTTTTCTTCAGGATTAGTACACTCTCTAGATTTTTCATGTAGCTTTATTTCAATACCATCAATGGTTTTCTTTCCTCCATCAATTTGTCTTTTTAAACAGACAACATTTTCTTCTACTTTTATGAACATTTTCTAATTATCATCTAGATCAAATAGGGCTAGTCTTAATTCTCCTTCAAAATCTACAACTACATCAATATCCCAATCATGTGATTCCATATCTCCCAAATCTTCATATTCAAACATTGTTTTTAAATCCCATATCTACCTTAGCTATTAGCCAATTTCTTCAAGAACCTTTCTTTGATGCTGAGAGTGGGGGTTGAATCAACATATATTAAAACTTAACCATTCATTCAACATTCATTCCAATTACCATAAGTGTGGAAGTAAACAACATAAAGAAAAACATCAATCACATAATACAACCAATATTTTACATGAAAAACCACAGTGGGAACTATCTCACTATATAAAAATAGATTACAATTTTTTAGGCTTTAGGCCAAGGAAGCTCACTACTCTTGATGTGGACTTGCTGGCTAAAGAACACAACCTTAGGGAAAGATACAAAGGACTTGCAAAACACCAAAGTTTTCTTCTTTAGGAAAATATACAATGTATCTAAATACAAAGAGTAATGATTGTTGAAGTAAGTAGAAGCACATCCTCCAAAATGTTGATTATAGTTCACTATTATAAAAATTTGAATCTGACTTCATCACTACTAATTTTCACTTGTGCACCTTCACACTTACACCATACACCATATACAACTTGTCATCCAAATCATAAATTCATATACCATCCTCCAAAAGATCTCTTCCTTTATATATAATCCACTCAAAGAAAATACATCAATTAGGTCAGCTTAATTAGATCTAACATGTAGAATATAAATCATCGACACAAAAAACATTCTTCAAAGAAATATGGAAGGGAAACAAGATGCGTGAAGCATCACATAATTTTGGCACACCTTTCTAGAAATCTTAAATCTTCTCCTTCAACTCTCCATGCTACCACATAGACCAAAAACACTTAAGTCGGCTCTAAACGATAGAACCAATAGTGCAACCAAGTTAAACATATTAAAAATGTAGTGCATGCCTCCACAAAACTTGTGGATGAACAACATAGAATCACCTGACACCAATAATATATCAAAGAACCGAAAAACCAAAACACTTTAAAGCTGAGCAATGCAAAGCATTCCTACAATTGGTACACTATCACTGCTAAACAAATGTGTGTGTGAAAAGTGGTATGAGAATCTGTATCTGCAAGACACAACACTTCAATTAAGTCATTACATGCATGGTTAATCAGATATAATCAATGGATAAATAAACCATAACAAATCGACCCATTGCCTTCTAAAAGATGTGAGTATAAGATTGCTCTCAGATTATAAGCAATACCAGTGACTAGACAACATCAAGACGAAGGATTTTATCTATATGAACATGATGAATGCTAGATGGATGCAATATTAATCTAACAACATTTTTGCAATATTAAACTAAATGATTTAATTAATATGAAATAATTAATATGCAATATATCAATGAAATCCTAGAGCAAAAATAGTATAATAACAATATATTCTCTAGCCTCTTTTTGAATGAGAGATGAGCCTGAATTTATAGAAAATTCAGAAAGAAACCAACGGCTAAGATCAAATGATGATGAGCGGTCAAGATTTTCCAAGAGGAAGCACAATCCAGGTGAATTGATGTGATTGGATGCTTTTCTCGGTTTTAAAGGAAATTGAACTAAAAATAAGATTAAATCAAGAAAAAACTGATTTAAAGGAAATTGAACTAAAATTAAGATTAAAATCAGGAAAAAACTGATTTATTCTCTATTTCATTCAATTTTAATATTTAATTGTTTTAATTCTTTTCTTTGAGATTATCTATCAATTTTTAATTTGTTTTTTTCAAGATTATCTCCAATTGATTTCTTTTCTCAAATTTTAATTCTTTTTTGTCAATTAATTGCTTTTTTGATTTATTTCCATTTTTGAAGATTTGTGTTCAATTGATTTATTTAATTGAATTAATTCCTCTTTCTTGATTTGTTTTCTTTTTTGAAGATTTATGGCAAATTGCTTTATTTAATTAAATTAATTCTTCTTTCGTGATGTGTTTCCTTTTTTGAAGATTTATGGCAAATTGCTTTATTTAATTAAATATGCTATGATAATTGTTTAAAATGATTTACTTGGAATGATTTAATTAATTAAATAAATATTTAATTAATATTGAGTGATTGATTTGCCATGTGACATTTGATGATTTTAGGAATTAATTGTGTGCTCAAGATTGATTTAATTGCCTTTGGTTAGGATGTTGGTGACGTTGTCGAGATTAGGGGCCTATGGTTTAGATGACCATTTTTAGGGTATTACATTTGCCCCTCTTTGAATTAATGTTCGAGCAGCACGTTGGTTCAAAGAATAGTTGATGTCTAGGAGATGTCAGTTCTGAACTTGATTGATCACGAACTACATAAAAAAGC
Organism: Cryptomeria japonica; assembly: GCF_030272615.1. NCBI lineage: Eukaryota > Viridiplantae > Streptophyta > Pinopsida > Cupressales > Cupressaceae > Cryptomeria > Cryptomeria japonica. The sequence continues at coordinate 992,305,758 of NC_081407.1, read as the reverse complement.
AAGGTGTTTAGTTTGATTCGAAGCGACAAAGCTGAATAAAGTCTAATTAATGTGATACCGTTCCGGAACTTGATTGAACTTGGGAACGATAGAAAACAAAAGATACTGAACTTGAACTTGATTGATCAAGAAGCGGATCTTACTGATCTAGAACTTGATTGAACTTAGATACAGTGAGTGATGATAAAAATCGATCTTGAACTTGATTGATCAAGATACGATGAAGATAAATTGTTTAGCTTGATCAAGAAATGAATAAAACATAACACCTGTTTAGATTTAGCATGATCGAAGATACTCTTTAAACCCTTGATTGAGTTTAAACGAAAAATCAGCTTGATGAAAAGCGATGGAACTGATTAACGTAAAGATATTGATTCAGATAAAAGACAAATATCAGCTTGATATGAAGTGATGAATCTGATATGCCCCTAGAGATTGATTTGGTTCAGATGATCAAGAAATCTCAACTTGATATAAAGCGATGAAGTTGAGATGCCCCTAGTGATGAGGTCTTATTTGATTTTCTTTAGTTGAAAAGATTTTTGCCCGAATTTCAATGAAGATTTAAAAATTTTCTCGACATTGAAGAATGTGAGGTCATAAGGTCATGAGTATGCCCCCTCAGGAGCGAAATCGAAAAATAGCAAGGGTACATGATGATAGGCAATTTTGAGTGATGATAAGTTGTTTTGAGCACAAATTGATTCAGAGGAATTTTTGAAAATTTTGCGTTGATTGAGAAAACTGAGTGCAAAGTTTATTTGTAGAAATTAAATTGAGATTCAGCATTGATTAATGAGAAATTGAGCGCAATTAGAAGAGAGAAAGAGCTTTTGATGAAAAGAGCACTAAGTGGGCCAAATTTTGAAATTGACTAGCAAAAAGATCTCAATTTTCAATTTCAATCCCGAAAATGGACTCAAGACAACCGATTTACAAGCTCGTGATTTGATTTCATCGTACTTGTGTTGATGGATTATGAGATGTTGGTCTATATGCTTTATTCTATATGTATGCATTTCTTTTCAGCATGAATGTATGCAATGCAAATGATCATGGATGTCTATTTTTGTTTCTTTTCATATGTAAATAAATGATAATGCAAATGAGTAAGGAGAATGAGTAATGCAATTTTTTTCATCTTTCTATGCAATAAGATGAATGCAAATGAATGATAATGAATGATGCAATGTTTTCATTTTCCTATGCAATAAGATGGATGTAAATGAATGATAATGAATGCATGAATTTATATGAAATGCTCATGTATGCAGCTAACATCTCAAAACACAAGTACTCGATCAGAGAAATGATGAAAAGAGACCACTTAGCGAAGAAATGATGACACTCCCGACTCTCGTTCAGCAGACAAAGAGGAAGCATTGTTACTATACCGAAATCACTCCAAATTCACAAAATGTAGAATGAAATGCAAGATGAGATGCAAAATGAGATGCAACCTAAACCTAGTCACTGGACTTTGAAAAGCTTAATTGTCATCATTGAGTGTTTTACAATTATAGCAAGCAGAATAGAGTTCATTTCTTTTCATGTGCAATATTAATTATCTTGTCCGCAATGACCCTTTTTTCGTTCATATCCTTGGACAAATTACGCATGGACCCAGATTGCACAATGAAGAGATTCCCTCAAAACAAACAAAGAAATGATGGGAACCTCCCTGTAGCATTCAAATAAGCGGAGTCGAGGTATGTGAGGTGATTCCACCTTGATGTGAAGGCTCTTATCATAGACACCTAGCTAATTTAGATGTTTCCAGATCATTGGGATCATTCCTTCAAGCAGCAAACAAGAAAATATTATGCCCCCAATCCTTGCTCCTCTTAGTCAAGATAGACTTCCTCGAGTTACTCAGAGGGATAATAATCGAAAACCAATATAAAAGACAGCACACAAATACAATTTTCATGCATAGCTCAAATAGTTTAGTGATTATTTTCCGTTATGTTGTTGTGCTTGTTAATTCAGTGATAAAACTCTTTAGTAGTCAGGAGATAGGTAACTGACTCGGAGTGGACGACCAGGTTTCACTGACGTAAGGTTGACTTGGTTGATACTACTTAGGACATATAATGTGCTCTGTGGATTACCTAAGACTAGGACATTGATCGATTTCAAGCCATGAGGGTTCCAACGAACCAGGATGTCACAAAAGTGACTGAAATATGTATAAGCGAAAGAAAATATGCAGGAAAGCAAGAATGCCAACATTGCGTTGATAGATGGAGCGCTTGAGTACAAGAGGCGCCTATTTACCAGGTTTTCACTTGCTTGGCAGAGATTCTTTTTTTTTTTTTTTACCAAGGTGCCTGTTTACCAGGTTTTCACCAGGGCATTTTCTCTCTTTTTTCCTTTTTTTTTTTTCTTTTGTTTTTTTTTTTTAATTTCTTCAGGACATTTTATGATTTTTAAGATTTCTTTCGAACTTTTTCTGATTTTTAGGATTTTGTTTCAGGACATTTTCTGATTTTTAGGATTTCTTCAGGACATTTTCTGATTTTTATGATTTCTTCAGGACATTTTCTGATTTTTAGGATTTTTTAATGTTTGCCCCTAGTGTCTAGCAAGGCAAAAGGGATTTTGAGTACATGAATGGATAAGCGAATGATGGTGGATGCTTTCAAGGACTATCTCAAAACATTAATCCAAGCATAGGGTCCAAATATAGCAATGTAAACCAAGGATTTTAGCGATGTAAAGCAAGGATATAGCACAGCGAAGCAAGGATATAGTGTAACGAAGCCATATGGTCCAAAGAAGTGGTCATGTCAAGAGGTTTGTGGAAAGCATGTTTTTGCATTTTGTCCATAGTGTTGATCAAGATCAAGGGATAGATTTGGATAGGGGACAAATAGGATAATCAAGATCAAAGGTGGGAATGATGGATGTAAGCAAGCAATGGATAGGAGATAAAGGTTCTAGATCAAGTGTAATAGATAGGACACATGAAGCCTGCAAAGATCATTAACCTTGTCAAGATCAAATGTGGAAAAGGGATATGAATGTAGATAGAGCGAATGAGGGATAATGGAGGATGAAGGATAATGGAGAAAGAAGGATAATAGATGGATGTACATGTATGGAACTTGCCCCCAGTGTAAAGTGCAAAAGGATAATGGATTACGCATGATGCCCGTTTGCTAGGTTTTCATCATGGTACTTGCCCAAGGCATCACAAGAAGTGGTTTTCACACAAAGATGAATTCATTTCTCTTTACTTTTTTTTCTTTTTTTTTTCATCATTTTTTTCTTTTTTGGAAGATAATGGAGGCATGAGAGGAGATGGAAGAAGGACCCCAATGTCTCACTGCTTTGGATGGTACCTTTAGAATATGAGTTGCAATAGACCATGGCTATGAAGGTATGCTCAAAGATGTTGGTAGGATAATGAAATGAAACTAGGGCAAGGACTTATGCAAAGGATTGGATAAGAGGGATGGAAGGGTGAAAAAGAGGTGTTGGATAATGGATGGGATGTTGGAAGAATTGTTTATCAATAGATGGAAATGCTGGAAAGATCAACATTGGCACACGCCTTGAAGGATGGTGGACATATGGAAGAGAATTGAATCTCAGATTTTGAGATTTGGATGGAGGAAAGGTTACATATTTTGGGGTATAAGAACCCAAAATGGATGAAGGAGGTGATGGAGGAATAGACTCGGAAGGTTTGGATGGAGGAACAACAATTTTGGATGCCAATTTTGATTTTTCTTTAGACTGTTGTGCTTCAAGCAGCCGCGTAGGGATCCACATGGTTTTTGATTTTTCATGCTTTTGTAGTTCCTTAGAGCGCATTGCTTGTACAAGTGCCTTAGGAACCCATATAACTTTCGACTTTTCTTCTTTCTTTGTTGGCCTTTGTGGCGTTTTGTATTTTTCTTTTTCCTTTTGGATCATATTTTTCTTTGTTTTGACATGTCGATTAGATGGGACATGTTGATCCTTGAATACACGTGGATTACTTGACTTATGACTTTTATGCTTGGCATCCAAATTGCTTGGAGGGAGATGTGTGGATAGATAGGAATGATATGGAGATCTTTTATATTGATGGAAGGTACTCAAAGATGTGTGCCTTTGTTGATCTTTCATAAGGGATGGAGGGATATAGGGACCTAGAATGGATGGAAGCGATGATGGGGAAGGCACGTATCTGGATTTAACTAGAGAAATGTAGGATTTATGAGGGATACCAACATCTTGAGAGTGAGAAATGTAGCCATTATACTCAAGATTTTCTTTTATAGCAGGGGGTTCTAATATACCCTTTTCATGAATGTCTAACCCTTTTCTTTGATAATGCATGCTTTGAAAGATCTTTTTAACAAAGGGTTTCTTCTTACTTTTGATGCTAGAGGCAAGTCCATTTTGAGGTGGAGGTATCTTGCATGGAATGATAGGATCATGAGAGGGATTTATGGGCATGGTGGACTCTTGAGGTGAACATGGAGGATTATGACAAGGAGATGAAGGGATACTTTGATCTTGACATGGAATAGGATCATTGGATAGAGTAGGAAGGGTGTTTGACTCTTCATTTTGAATATGATCATTTGAAAAGGTGGAAGAGGCATCATGATCTTGCTTAGGAAGTGGATTAGGAATGGGATTTGGAAGGATGGTTTTCTCTTGAGATGGAAGGGGGTCATCTTGGAAGAAATGGAAAGGTATAAGGGGATCATCATGGGATTCTAGTGAAATAGGATCTTTTTCAATCATTAGATGGGATTGAGGAGTTTTGGTGTCTTGATCTTGATTTATGGTAGGACTTATTTTTTTATTTTCCAGATTATCCTCTTGACATGGAGTCACTTCTAAGGAAGGGATAGGATTTTGCATAGGCGTAGGGGATTCTTGGAAGATCTCCATATTTTGGCATGATGGGGAAGTATTTTGAGTGGGACTCTCTGGAGTGGGCACGTTTGGAATTGAAGTGTATGATGGAATAGGATTTGGGATTTTTAAATCTTTAGAGGAACTTGTATCAATATTGGCATTAACTTGGATTTCCATAGGAGACAGCCCTTGAAGGTCAACATGAGAAGTTTCATTGTTTGAAGGAGATGGTATGGATTGTTATTGAGACATTTTAGGAGATGAAGGCATCATGGAAGGGATGGAGGCTACATATGGAGCCTTGCTAGACATAGGTTCATGATTTTGATTATGCTTAGAAGTAGTTCCTTCTTTTTCTTTAGGTGAGTCATTAGGATCTTCAATTTCAATGACACCATCATCAATGAGATCTTGAATCTTATGTTTTAATTCTATGCAATGCGAAGTCTTATGTTCATTTTGTCTATGATATGCACAATACTTACTCATAAATTCCCATCCCCATGTGGTCTTTTTAGGCAATATAATAAGATTGTTCTTAAGAAGTTCTTCCAAAGCTGATTCAATAGATTGCCCCAAAGGCGTAAACTGTCTATCTAGGGAATAGATGCCTTTTTGTCTTGGTGAAGGTGTCTTGTGAGCTTGTTTGAGATTTGGCTTTTGATTGTCAATCATTTGTTGGTATTTGCTTGACACATCACATAATCGTTTTAGCACTTCTTGAAGTTTCTCACACTTGATATCATACATTTGTTTTTCAAATGGAGTCATTGATCTATTTTGTTGGATTTCCATGTCATATATTTTTTTCTTTATATCTTGAAGCATTTGAGCATAGGCAGCCATGGGAATTGGAGCTAAGGTATCCAAGAGATTCTTACTTTTGTCAAAAAAATTAGAAGAGCTTTTGGCTTGAATAGGCATTTTTAACTGACAAGACCGAGAGCGAGATGTGTTGCAGAAGTAAAGATCAAATTGTAGCTAGTAGTTCGTTTAACATAGTGATTGAGGGAAGTAACTTAAGATTTGGTCTGGTTTCAGGAATGATCTATCCTATGTAAGACGTTATCTAAGTTGACTTAGGTTTGATAAAATGTTTGTTTGAACTAGCTTAAAGATGATCGACAAAATCGTGCAATGCAACGACAGAGGTACACTATCAAGGTTGTTTATGCTCAAGAGGATGATAACTAGTTTTAGGCTTGTTGTAGACTGATCTAGGAAACTTTGACTATTTTGACTGACAAGATCAGGAATTCATATGACAGAGGATTGGACAAAGATGAGATTCTGACAGACAGAGTTTCAATGACTTACGACTACTAGTTTTTGATAAGGATTGATGTTTCAATGACTAACAAAGACCAGTTTGGACACAGACAGAGTTTATCACTGACTTTGTTTGTTGTTTTCTCCAGTTTTGGTATTCCAGTTTTAGTTTTAGGGATGAAAATATAGAAAACACACAAGATATATAATAATTCAATCACAGCATGCTAACCCTATGGAAGTTGGCTTAGAGAAGAAAATCTTTGCTTGCTGACTTAGGTACACACCCAGTAGCTAATCAGAATACGGCCGCTGAGTCTCACACAATGGATTCTCAACGCCGTATTAGACGACTCCAAATGCTAATGGGGGCACGATATGGCAAGTGTCTTGGGAGAGTTACTATCTCTCTTGCACAAAGATTATCAACCTTTTGGAGGTGAATCAGGTAGTTTCTATCTTATGGTTCTTAGTCAGGAATTCCGTTTGAAATTACCCCTTGAAGTCACGCAAGCATGATTGAGGCCTATAGCCCAACAAGGTACTGAAACAAGATGTAGTCACGTAAATGTGATTGAGACTGCGAGGCCCTACAAAATGCTCGATATGAGAGATCTCAAAGAGAAAACTCAAATAATCCCATCCTCTAAGACTTTAATCACCAGAGGCCTATTTATTATAGTGAGTTGGAATGCTCAGGTCCAGCTGTACTCACTTGGGTCATTCTCACAGGGTGATTACTTTTTCCCACTGTGACAGGCCCGCTAAAGGTACACAAATCTCAAAACATAGAAAAAAACTTCGAGGGTCTAGATTTCTGATTATCTATAAAAGACAAGAGCATACTCTCCTACCTCTTAGATTTTTATGAAAACACGAAAGATAGATTTGTTCTTTAACCAGATAGCAATTTAAGTGCCTAAGAAAATACTAAATGAATAAACAATGTTTAGTCGATTCTCCTTAGGCAACCTGCAAAACCAATATGTCAGTAGTCCTTTTCTTCTTGATTCTTTGGCATGCGTATGTTTGATTGATAGATTCTTTGACAAGCGTCCTGAAAACATTAAAATCTCAAAATTAGTTTCCAAGATAACATAAAAAAAATCATCAAAAAAAAATTCTATCATGTAAACTTTAAATTAAACTAATCTAACAAGAATTTCCATTTTATGACTATCCTAGTTATGACAATGTTTGATAGTACCACACTCTGTCGTTTATAACTTTTTAAAAAACCCTAATTTAGAAAATCGCTTCGGTGGAAATGTGGAAACCTTGGGTTGACAAAACATATTAAAATTTGGGTTAGATCCAACGGTTCAATATGAAGTTATCCTCTCCGAACTGAGACCATTTTTGACTGCTACAGAAGAATAGGTAAAATGACAGTCCTGCACTCTGTCAATCATAACTTTTAAACAAAAAATATTTTGTCAATTCCGTTCAGTGAACCTGTATAAAACTTCATTTTCAACAGCATATCAAAATTTTTTTGAGATCCAACGGTTCAATAACAAATTATGCTCTTCCAACCGAGACCATTTTTGACTGTCATAGAAGAATGAGTAAAATGATAGTCCTGCACTCTGTCAATAATAACTTTCAAATCCAAAAATATTTAGGAAAATCCCTTTGGTGATCCTATAGAAAACTTGATTTCACAAAACATATCACAAATTAGTTAAGATCCAATGGTTCAATAAAAATTTATAATCTCCAAACCGGGACCATTGTTTACTGTCATAGAAGAACAATAAAAAAAGAAAGATTTTTATTTGCAAATTTAACACATGTTTATTAGTTATAAAAATCAAACATTAAATTTGTTCAAGAAACATTATAAATCTTATAGTTGTGGGTTTGAGCCCCACGGTGGGCGCCAGAAATGTGTGTGTGAAAAGTGGTATGAGAATCTGTATCTGCAAGACACAACACTTCAATTAAGTCATTACATGCATGGTTAATCAGATATAATCAATGAATAAATAAACCATAACAAATTGACCCATTGCCTTCTAAAAGATGTGAGTATAAGATTGCTCTTAGATTATAAGCAATACCAGTGACTAGACAACATCAAGACGAAGGATTTTATCTATATGAACATGATGAATGCTAGATGGATGCAATATTAATCTAACAACATTTTTTGCAATATTAAACTAAATGATTTAATTAATATGAAATAATTAATATGCAATATATCAATGAAATCCTAGAGAAAAAATAGTATAATAACAATATATTCTCCAGCCTCTTTTTGAATGAGAGATGAGCCTGAATTTATAGAAAATTCAGAAAGAAACCAACGGCTAAGATCAAATGATGATGAGCGGTCAAGATTTTCCAAGAGGAAGCACAATCCAGGTGAGTTGATGTGATTGGATGCTTTTCTTAGTTTTAAAGGAAATTGAACTAAAAATAAGATTAAATCAAGAAAAAACTGATTTAAACGAAATTGAACTAAAATTAAGATTAAAATCAGGAAAAAACTGATTTATTCTCTATTTCATTCAATTTTAATATTTAATTGTTTTAATTCTTTTCTTTGAGATTATCTATCAATTTTTAATTTGTTTTTTTCAAGATTATCTCCAATTGATTTCTTTTCTCAAATTTTAATTCTTTTTTGTCAATTAATTGTTTTTTTGATTTATTTCCATTTTTGAAGATTTGTGCTCAATTGATTTATTTAATTGAATTAATTCCTCTTTCTTGATTTGTTTCCTTTTTTGAAGATTTATGGCAAATTGCTTTATTTAATTAAATTAATTCTTCTTTCTTGATGTGTTTCCTTTTTTGAAGATTTATGGCAAATTGCTTTATTTAATTAAATAAGCTAAGATATTTAATTAAAAGAAATAAGATAATTGTTTAAAATGATTTACTTGGAATGATTTAATTAATTAAATAAATATTTAATTAATATTGAGTGATTGATTTGCCATGTGACATTTGATGATTTTAGGAATTAATTGTGTGCTCAAGATTGATTTAATTGCCTTTGGTTAGGACCTTGGTGACATTGTCGAGATTAGGGGCCTATGGTTTAGATGACCATTTTTAGGGTATTACAACAAACACTCAAAATAACACCAAATCAATTAGAGATCAAATGAGTACATGAAACTTGTATATAATATTCTTTTTCATCCACCAACATCATACTACAACTTCAATCAAAGATGAATCAATGTGACATAATTCAAATCAATAGGTTGAACCTTATGTGGTAGATTGTTCACCAAAACAATCACACTTAACCAAAATCCATTGCAAAAATCCAAATGTAACTTCAAAGCTTCAGGATAGTCATAAGACAACTATATATATCATCACCAATCTCCACTAATCTTCATACATTAGTATGAACCCATGAGCATTCACCTTATATAATACCAATTATTACATACTTGTAGACCAACTTTTGGACCTTAGTTGACATCAAAGACAACAAGTTTGACATAAATGACAACACAAAATCATATTTGCAACATCTATGTCTGAAATTTTTTTGACAAGCATCATTTTGGTTCCAAAAAGGTTGTTTTCATCTACATCTTATATTCTAAGGACAAGGCCATCTAGAGTATCCTTGTCCAACATTTTTAGGCTCAGATTCTAGTCATAGGTTCCTCTCATCTTCCTCATTCTTGATCTATGTTTATGTCTTCATATCAAATCTAATTTTTTTTGTTTATGTCAATTTTGCATCTTTAGCTCTAGATCTAATATTCAATTTATCAACTTAGACAAAGGGTCCAACAACAGATCAACCAAAATTAATCCCTTGGGAGTGAGTCTATTAATCCCATTTCCCTTTAATGTAATTGAGTAGTGAAAGTAGGTTTATTCCTTGTTTACATAGCTAGACTAGTGAATACCCTATTTTCACACCAATACAAGTATTTACTTAAACTTAACCACTCTCATTTGTAAATTAAACATTAAATCAAAGTTACCAAAAATAATAACTGAAAGAAAACATACACTGCAACATTCCACACAAGGACACTAAGATTTTTATGTGGAAAACTGAATAAGGGAAAAACTACGGTGAGAGTTATCTCGCAATATATGAACAAGTATTATAATATTGTTTTAAGAATTACTTCCTACGGAAGAACATTTATCCCTAACGGACTTGCCGAGTAAGATAGAAAGACTCGCTAAAGAGATCCATTATCTTAGAGGAGGATACATGAAATTTTGAATTACAATGAACTTGAATTGCTATAAAAGATGCATCTGTCATATGTGGATGTTCCAGTCCCTATTTTACACACTCATTCCATTTGATTGAATTTAAAATATTCACAAAATGATTTGAACTTCTATATATATCCTCCACAACACATCAAAAATCCAATTAGGTTGGCTCCAAGGTGACCTTTAGATGAAATGTGTGATACTTCATAGATCAGGCCAAACACATGCATAATGAAATAGAATGATTTGTAGATCAAACCAGAGAAAAATTGGGCCCAAAAATATTACAACACATCCTCCAAGACAAATATAATTGATCAGAATCAAACCATAGGTGAAGAAAATAAAACTGTCAACCAAACAACATCAACTTCACCAAAATTGTCAACCATACACCTTTGTACAATTAGGTTGAGACCAAGAACACCATGCAGAACAAGATATAATCATTATGGTCTATGCACAATATCCCTACAACCTTCTTCTAAATAATATGGTCATTATGTATTTCACAAGAAGAGAAACATATTGAATTGATGAAAGTAGAGCATCCCTATCTAACTGTAACTCATTAACACTTTGGATATGTATTGTGGTACATCAAACAATATACCTCCATAATCATATCCCCAAGTCCACAAAAACATATATCTATCCATCTAGAAGAATGAAAAAAATTCTGGTAAGCTTCTAAGTTACCTAACTCTATTATATTGCAATTTGGAGAACAACCAATCCTATCTCTTATGTATAAGATAATATATGAAATAGAAATATGGGAAAAACCTCCTTGGTAACTAACAAAATTAACTCCAAAACTAGAAGGCTAAATATTATAATGCAAAGGAAAGTAGACCAAAATATTGAGGCTCATACTTCTAGACTGTCTTATTGTTATCTTATGTGATGAATACATTTTCATGGTCTTCTTGATTGCCTTACTTTTCCTTAAACATGTTGATCCCATGTATTTATTAGTGGTAAACCATCTCTATTAGAACATTCTACTAATGTCAAACCATTTCTCTGCTTCTTTAGCTACACCATCCTTCTCTATGCATGCATGATAGGTTTACATCAATGACAACGTATTGCACATATTGCCAACAAAACCCATCATCAACTTTATCATAATGAAGATTCCAAATAATTTGGGAGTGACATTATCCTTTCTTCATGAATTCTCATGCCTCCTTAAGTAATTACTCAATAATAATTTGTTTAATTAATTATCTAACAAATTTTATCAAAATTGTCAAATAATAATAAATTTGAGGCCAAAAATAAAACATAAAAACAAATTTAAGATAAAAAATTAAATTAATTAGAAATGGGACATTACAAGTTTAAATATCACAATGGTCAAGAGGAATCTTCACATAAAATTAAACCCTTGAACTGTTACAACAAAGAGATGATAAATATTGTATGTTATGGTTTAAACATGGTTTACCAACTTTTAAAGAGGATGGAGAGGAATAATATATTCGAGTAAGATAGAATGAATAGCATTAGAAATAGTTGTAAGTTTTTTGAGCGATTTTAGAGATGGAAAAAAGAATACTTGATTTATGCGCTGGATTTTATGAAAAAGGATGGGAGATTTAAAATTGTGAATATTTATTTGTTAGGGGTTTGATGTGAAAGATCTAATCAAACGATTTTTTTTTTTTGGAAGTCGTGATATTAATTCAAGACTATTTGAGATCATATCAAAATGATGTCCCACATCTTTTTATTGACTTTTTAATTTTAATTTCATGGTGGTTGAATTTGTGATTGTGTTGATTATGTCTTTTGCAGTCATGTTAAAGTCTAGCATGACTTAAAAGAAACAATTGGGATTAGATCGAAGAAGATGAAGTGAGATTTGATAGAGAATCATCTAGACTGATTTAATTACAAGTTCTGATTAGGGAAAAAGGAAAGGTAAATTAACTGAATGAGACCTAAAACATAATGCAAGACAAGACACTAAATTGGGTTTACCTTATAGAGTAGTGTAATGGTGGGAAAATTAGAATAGGGCTTAACAAGTTATGCTTTGTAAAATAGGAAATAACATAACTTTCACCCCAATTACATTAAAATGGGGATGAAGATAATATATCCAACCTTAATTCTATTAAGAATAGGATTGAATGTTGATTGTAGTCCTTATTTGACGTTTCTTTTCTTTAAAAATGTAATTAGAATTGTATTGAGTGTAGCATAAATACTTGAGAATTTGAAGTAAATTGATGAAAATAGATTGCTACAGATGTCCCATAGAGCTACATATTGAGATCTGGGCTTGAAGGAATAGAGTTAGAACCTGTTCCCAGAAGTTCAACCTGATTTTTCAAGACCGGGTAGTGCAGATTCACCCTGGTATTCCAAATTTTGATCTATCAGAAGTTGAGCCTATTTGTTGTTGTTAAATCTGTCGAAATCCCCGAGTACAACTACTGGGCAAATTTTCTGCACATACAAAGAGAGGGAAAATGTTACGAATAGGGTTTTAGGAGTTAACCTTGAAATTGAAATGAAAATTGTAGCAAAATGATTTCCTTTTAAGGGAAATGCCATATCTGAAAAAAAAATCTTATAATTGAAATGTATACCTTGATGAAGTTTTGTTTGGATCCTCATGCAAGGCTTTTAGGATGTCTTGTAGAATGTCTTCATAAAATGTTGATCGTGGATTCCATATTGAATGATTGAACTTGAATTCGCTTCTTCTCCAATGCTTGATGAATCCTTGATTGCTTTCTCATGTGAATTTTCTAGAGTGTAATTAAGATATTAGGAATTGTTAGGTTTCAAATGAGAGGGGTAGACATTCTTTTATACTTCATTGATTGAAAATTAATTGATTTTTTAGAGTAGGCTAACACGAGATCGGATTTTCCACTCATTTGAGATGACCATTATGAGGAACAAGAATGGGTTTTGATTGAGAGAACTAGGGGGCTAGGTGGCCTAGTCCTGAAAATCAAGACTCAAACTTGGAGGGAAGACATGGAAGAAGGTGGAAATGTGAGATTGCAGGTGGTGTGAGCAGAATTTGAATAGGCATCAGACATCGGAAGCCAAAGTGCCAAGGTGAGGTCTAAGCAAAGATGATACAATTTACAATGCTACAAGTAGAAATTGCATAGGGTGTTTGATTTCTAACTCTACACATAGCTTGACTCATTTCCCTTGAAACTATGAATTATTTTGATGCATCTCCATTTATTTATCAAGAACTTTACAAGCCACCAATAAAGTGAATGAGATCTCCTAGCTAAATTCCCTTTGGTTTGTTAGATTGACACCAATGAACAATATTGAAAACAACACTCACAAACATAGAGATGGCCTAAAGATGATGTTGTGATCCTAATCATTTATCCCCTTTAAGAAATCGAAGTTTAGTCTAATTGTTATCCCATATAAAATTGGGAACACTTTTAATATCTTTAAATACAGTGACATACTAACATTTCACACAAATGCACGTTAAATTAGCTCATAATGATTAGTAGAAAGGGGTAGGAAATCTAAAAGTTAAAGTCAATCATCTCAATTTTAGGGTAATTCCCACATAGTTCGAGGTCAAATTATTTAAATCTTGCAATATTTTGAAATGAATCTAAGGTAGATTATTTATTTCAAGGCTAAGGGTAAATAGCTAGAAAAACAACAAACAAAAATATAATAGTAATGAGTTAATGTCAAACATATGGAGATTAGTATCAATGAGAATGAATAAATAAATATAGATAATAATATGACCATAAACCAAACTAGACACAAAAGTATACAATTTATCAATTTTTATTACAATGAAGCCTTCTACTAAGATAAACACAAAACTAAATAAAAAACAGATATTAACGCATGAATATCCAACAAAATATATCAATTAAAAATACACATTAAATAAAAATAATAAATAATAATAAAAATTCAGTCAAACCATATTTAAATTCAATTCTCGAATTATTTGGTAAAATGGGAATGGGTGTCTTGGTCCAATTTGATGGAATATAGTATAATTGTAGAGTCGTAGCACATTTGAAATCTGTAGTAGAAAGAAAGAAAGAAAGAAAGTTGTAAAAGAAAAGGAAGATGAGTTGAATGACTCTTTGGAGAGCGAGGGGCCAAGGTCATTAGAGGACTACCTATTGGCTCTTGGAAAGGGCAAGAGCAGAGCAAAGCAAAGCAGAGTAGGCATTTTTAATTAGGTTGTTAGAGGTCTACCTATTCTTTTCGGTTGCTTTCAAGTGACTGAAGTAAATGTTTTTCAATTAGGCCTACACCCTTTTTAATTGGTGAAATAGGGTATTTATTTGGGGCCTTCCCATTAAACAAAAAATAAATAATACACTAAACATTATAGATAGATAGGGTTAGATAGAGAGAAGAGGGGAATAAGAAATGTGGAGATATAAAGATAGAGGAGCAAAGAGATCTTGATATAGATGTTTAGAAAAGGAAGAGGTTCAGTGAAAGAGGAGAAATGTGTTGAGATAGAGGGGGAGAGTGGATAGGGTTAGAGAGAGGGGGGGATAAGGAGAGATAGAGAGGAAGAGATAAAGAGGGAGAGATAAAGATATGTGGGAAAGGAAAGAGAGAGATTCAAAAATATGGGACGAGAAAGGTAGAGAGAGGTGTACATAGATAAAGAGATGGTTGGGTGGATAGGGAGGGAGGGAGAGATGGAGAGAGATAAAGAGGGGGGATAAGGAGGGACCAAGCCTAGAGTGAGAGATACATAGAGAAGAGATAGAGAGAGGGAGGGAGAGAAAGGGAGAGATATGTAGAGGAGGGAGAGAGAGGAAGATAGATAGGTAGAGGAGGTAGAGAGAGAAGAGGAGGAAGATAGATAGGTAGAGGAGGAAGAGATTTAAATTATAAGGGGATAATATTATGTTTGTATATATATTTGTTAAGATGCTAAAACTATATCATGTATCATTAGTTATGTTAGTGTGTGATATTTGGCATTATGTTTGTATCACTTTTAGAAAATTGAGTTTTTTTGCATAATGTACAATATGTAGACAAAAAATCCAAAGGGAAATACAATAAAATATAAAGAAAAATAGAGGTTGACCATATGTGTCATTATATTTATTTTTCCTAAAAGAATGTGAACATATGTTTTTTTCCATCATTAAGGCCTACTGATGTGTGGGAAAAGTGATCCTAGACTAACACATCCATTAACCTAGGACCAATTCCTTTTCCCATAAAAAATTACAGAGGAATGAATGGGATTGACTACTATAATATGAAAGAGCCAAGTTATCCTAGATTCACCATCTTTCTATTTGTTGTAATATGATTGGAATTGATTAAGTTTATGTATAATGAACTAAGATAAAGAAGGTTAAATTGAATAAGATTGATAGGATACATAAAGTTCAAAACAAAAATGTGTTAAAGAGGTACAAATATGAAAATAAGACATAGAGAAGTGTTGGCAACATGCGTTGTCATTGATGTCAACCTGATGTCTGACAATATGTATTGTCACGAAGGAGAGGATTGGAGTATGTGTTGAGCTCATTGATGTATTAGATGGTGTGTATGTGTGTGTGTGTGTGTGTGTGTGTGTGTGTGTGTGTGTGTGTGTGTGTGTGTGTGTGTGTGTGTGTGTGTGTGTGTGTGTGTGTGTGTGTGTGTGTTGAAGATGTTTGAGTGCAATTGTGCCATTGATCAGAGACATAGAAGACAGTTTGGAGATTCATCTGATGACATTATATTTATCTAGAGCAAATGGTATGTATTGGTTTACTTGATCCTTGACTTGATCCAATGTGTTGCAGTAACCTTGGTCTAATTCTGCATGTTCAAGAAGTCAGTACTATGATGGTTGAGGTCAATTTCACATTCAGTTGCTTTAGGAAATTTTTCTAAGTATAGGATAGTCTATTTTCCTATGACTGAGTGGTCATATTTTTCTTTTATATTCTTCCACCTTGCATGATTTGGGCAAGTGGTTTCAAATTCATGCTTTGAAGTATATTAGAAACCACTCTACTAATTTTTAGGACTTAAAGATTTGTATAGAAAATGTTATAAAAGTTTGAACTATGAATCACAATTTGTCATAATAAAGTGGCTTAGTTTCCTGACTAGAATACTCTACATTCTACCATAATGATAGGTATGATGCAAATTTGTGAAGATGTTGAGGATAAGTTTTTGGACCAATGACATGGATTTCAAGATTATTGGTACTTCGGTGCATGGTACTCATTATGATGGGAATGGGTATGGGATAGACTAGCCTAGTCTATGCTCTTTGATCCTCTCCTTGGATCACTAGGTGTTCCAACCACACCCTAGGGTCTCTAGGACTTCCCTTGATTGTGGAATCCCCTGACCTTTCCAATCCACCCACCACCAACATGTGTTGCTTCTCCTAAGGTCTCACCTACTCACAAGCTTCAAAAACCCTCACATAGGCTAATAAGGGTTTAACTCTTCCTACACCTTCTCAGGTCCTAGCAAGGATAGGATAGGTATTTGACATAGCTCTCCATCCATTCATGTTCCACCAAGAGGTTTTGACCTTCCTATTTGTTACTGATCTCACTATTTTGCTTCTTTCCTACAAAATAGGGCTACAAGGAATGTGCCCAATTAGGCCTCCATTCTGGACTTTTAGGGATCCCTCTTGCAAATGATGCCAAAAATTGTGAAACTTCCCAAAGGGAATGCTATTCATTTGGAAAAGGATCAAATATTTTCTTGGTTTTGGGCCTCCAAGTGCTCGCACACTGCCCTAGGTGAATTTAGGGGTTTTTGAGGGTTTTTATGAGGGTTTTTAGGCCTGCTAGGGTCACAGTGATGGTTTGCTATCTTCACCACCTTGTCTGGATTGTTGGAAGCTCCTCCTTCTCACCAATGGTGCTCCACTCACCCCTCTACAACTCCTCCAAATTCTTCCTCCTTCCTTCTCCTTCCTTGCTCTCACAGACCTCTGCAACCTTAACCCTTCCTAGCCAAGCATAGTCTAGTCTTGCCTAGGAGTGGGTCTTTGAAAGGCTTTCCTGCATCTTCAAGGGACCTTCTTCCTTTGAGATACTGTACAGGGTCTACACTCCTGTTCCCCATGGTTTCATGGTGTTTCCACAATGGGGATAGGAGTTGTCAACCCATTTACACAAAACAGTCCAAAACTGGATAGTAAAGAAGAAATTTGCAAAGTATTTACAAACACACCAAAAATTGGAAAAAAAACTTAATATAAGTGCTCAAAATGAATATTTTAACACTAAACAAGACTCCCAATACAATTTAAGTTCCAAAAAAATCCATTAACAATCCTTCATTGCTCCATTTGTGCCGACTGGCAACCAAAACACAGTCACAGTCAAGGTCTTTTTCCTTTGGCCGTACAATCTAACATCCAACCGCTCATTTTAGGGTTTGCAATAATATATAATGTATTTGCCTTGGTTTTTGTGCCAAGGTTAGGGTTCTCCATGCCAAGCTAAGGTTATGACCTATTAGGTGGAAAAGTTGCATGACAACTTTGAAAAGTTGTCATGGAATTTTTTGCAACTTTTGAGCAACTTTTGCAATGTTGCTTTTCTTGACTTTTAGGCCTACATTGGGCTAGCCTATGGACACAACCATGCCAAAAGGACCCCAAAATCATCAATGGGCATGCATACCCTCTACTCTAAAAGAAAACTCAACCTAGTGTTGTGAACCTAGGACCTAAACAAGACCAATGAGCTCTTGGATCTTATTACATTTACATGGCTTCTTAAAGAAGCAAAATCCCAACAAAATCAAATGGAGGAAGCTCTTACAAGGGTGCTCTTGCACCATACTCCCCCTCTGTACAAAATTAAGGAGCTAGGGGAGAGATGAGCGCCAAGTCAATACCAAGTTTCTTGAACCTACCCTCTTCAACCCAAGTGGCTCCAGACTCAGGTTGACCTGCCCACTTCACCAAGTGTTCCATGTAGACCTGGTGTCTAGTATACTTCTTCACCCTTGACTCCAAGATCTCCTCTACTATGGGCTGCTTCACTTGAGGTAAGGCATTCACATCCAAGGCGTTCAGTACCTTGGCTTGATTCTCAGTTTGCCCTACTATTTCACCTTTATATAATATCAGATCAACAACATTGAAGACTGGTGATATAGCCAAATCTGGAGGAAGATCCACCTTGTAGGTGTTCTCACCATATTTAGATAGAATTCTACAAGGTCCTACCCTCTTCATTTGTAGCTTAGTAGCTTGCCGCTTCGCATTCTAGCTTTACTTACATGGACCATCACATAGTCACCCACTTTGAATTGAACCTCTCTCCTTTTTTCATCTACTTTAGCTTTTAGTTTTTGAGTAGACTCTAGGATGGCTCAGTTGACCTGTTCTTGGACTTCCTTGATGGTTTGAGTGAATTCCTCTGCTTGCCCACTCTTCATCTCCATGGAACCAAGTTCTCTTAGTTCACACACCCCTCTTGGATGTCTGCCATAGACAACCTCAAAAGGACTCCTTCCAGTGGTCCTATTTACACTATCATTGTAGGCATACTCAGCTTGTGGAATAACTAGATCCCAAGTCTGCCCATACTCCTTGGTTAGACACCTCAACAAGTTTCCTAACACCCTGTTAATGACTTCAGTTTGACCATCAATTTGTGGATGGTAAGCTGAGCTAAATGATAAATTAGTGCCTAGTCTTCTCCACGAGGTTTGCCAAAAATGGGCCATGAACTTGCTATCCCTATCTGAAACAATACTTAATGGGAGTCCATGAATCCTTACAATCTCCTTAAAGAAGAGATGTGCAATATAACTAGCATCATGAGTAGTTCTACATGGAATAAAATGGCTCATATTAGAAAATCTATCTACCACCACATAGATGCTATCCATACCCGTCTTTGTCTTGGGCAGTCCTACCACAAAGTCCATGCTCACACACTCCCAAGGCCTATTTGGGACTAGTAATGGCTGATAGAGGCCTACATTGCTTGATCCTCCTTTTTCCCTTTGACACACACCACATTTCTCCACATACCTTCTCACATCCCTTGGCAACCTAGGCCAATGGTAGTACCTCTATACTAGATCCAAAGTTTTATTGATTCCAAAGTGTCCACTTAGACTTCCATTGCGTTTCTCTTGTATGAGATTTTCTCTCATGGATCCTCTAGGCACACATAACTGATTGCCTTTGAACAAGAGACTATTTTGAAGAGTGTAATCTACATACTCTCCATGAAAATGATTCTCAAACTCCTGATAGACCTTGTAGGCTGATGAGAAGTCCTCATCTTCTTCATAGAGATCCTTGAAACCTTCTATCCCTATGCTCTGCAATTGTAATTCTTGGATAGTCAATAACTTCCGGCTTATAGCATCTGCCACCTTGTTAAGATGCCCCTTTTTATGCTTGATGGTAAAGGTAAAGGATTGGAGGTACTCCATCCACTTCAAATGTTTATTGCTAAGCTTCTCTTGAGTGTTAATGTAACTCAAATCCTGGTTATCAATGAACACCACAAATTTGTTTGGGAGTAGGTAATGCCTCCACTTCTTGAGAGACTGAACTAGTGCATACAACTCTAGATCATATGCTGAATACCTCTTCTTTGCCTCATTAAGCTTCTCACTGAAAAATGCCACAGGCCTTCCCTCTTGACTCAATACACCCCCTATTGCAATTCCACTTGCATCACATTCCACTGTGAATAGCTTGTCAAAAGTAGGTAAGAGTAGGATGGGTTTTGTGGCTACTTCTTGCTTCAATAATTGGAATGCTTCATCAGCTTGTTCAGTCCATTAGAACTTAGTTTTAAGGCCTCCTTTTATGGTGTCAAGTACTGGTGCACATATGCCACTGAAGTTCCTCACAAAATTTCTATAGAATTGGGCTAAACCATGGAAACTCCTAACTTTAGTCCCTATTTTAGGGGCAGGCCAATTCAAGATTGCCTCCACTTTGCTTGGATTCATCTTCAAGGTTCCCTTAGACACCACAAACCCCAAGTAGACTAACTCTTGCTTCAAAAAGTCACACTTCTCTAAGTTGATTGCCAACTTCTCTTCATGCGACCTCTCTAGGACTAACCTCAAATGTTCTAGGTGCTCCTCTTTGGTTCTGCTATAGATGAGTATGTCATCTAAGTACACCACCACAAATCTGCCTGTGAAGTCCTTCAACACCTCATTCATCAACCTCATAAAGGTGCTTGGGGCATTGGTAAGTCCAAATGGCATCACAAGCCATTCATACAACCCTTTTGTGGTCTTAAAAGTGGTCTTCCACTCATCACCCTCCTTAATCCTAATCTGATGATAACCACTTTTAAGGTCCAACTTAGTAAAATACATGGCACCTCCTAAACAGTCCATCAAATCCTCTATTCTAGGAATAGGAAATCTATACCTTATGGTGATCCTATTGATTGCCCTTGAATCAGTGCAAAGTCTCCACTTGCCTCCCTTCTTTGTTGCTAGTACTACTGGGACTGCACATGGGTTGATGCTCTTCTTGATTAGTCCTTGATCCAACAACTCTTGCACTTGCCTTGCCACCTCCTTGTTTTGATCAGGTGTGAGCTTATATGTTGGTTTATTGGGCAGGGATGCACCAAGGACAAAGTCTATTTGATGGCTTATAGACCTTCTTGGTGGAAGTGTTGCAAGTGCTCCATCACTCACTATATCTTTATACTCTTGCAACATTTGTTGTACCTCCTTAGGTACCTCTGTCTGCAACTTATCTTCCTCCTCCTTTGGCTTCACAAAGATGACACATCCCATTGTCTCCTCTTCATGTAGCAGGTGTAAGAACTCTTTACCAATATTAAGTAAGACACTAAGTGTTCTTGAGGTTCCCTCATCATTCTCTGTCATAGACTGAATCTTATAGGTTCTGCTGTCCTTCTTGAAGGAAATGGAGTTCTCCTCTCCATCATAGATCATCTTCCTATCAAATTGCCAGGGTCTACCTAGCAATAGATGACAAGCATCCATGCGTAACACATCACAAAGGATCTTATCCTTGTATCCTCCAATAGAGAACTCTACCCAAGTCTATTCATTGACAAGCACACTCTGTCCTTGATTCAACCATGTCACCTTGTAAGGGCTAGTGTGGGGTATCTTTATGAGTTTCAACTTCTTGGCTGCCTCATCTGATATGATGTTATCAGTTGACCTTGAATCAACTATCACCTTGCAAACCTTACCAAGGATTTTGCATCTCACCCTAAACAATGCTCTCCTATGCTTAGGTTCATCCATAACCGGCTGTCTTATCAAGACTCTATTGAACATCAGATTGTCTCCAATCTCTGATTCAATATGGTCCACCTCAGGTTTTTTTCTGCTTGATGTGTCTTCATGGGCATAAGCAACCCTCTTTCCACTATTTGATGAGGTAGGCTTGTCAGTGCATCTATAGGCCGGATGTCCCAATTGACCACAATTGTAGCATTTCATGGTTGCAAAGTAGGAATTACCCCTGTCAGTACCTCTGCTCCTATTTGGGCCCCCTTATGCACCTCTTCCTTGAGAATGGCCTCCTCTAAGAGTGGTTTCACTGTTATGCTCAGTCAACTTGGACTCTCCTTGACTCCTTTGCTCACTTACCTTTCTTTGGTAACCACCTCGGTGATTCACTTGATCTCTACCTCTACCTCTACCCCTATGGTTGGAGTTTCCCTTCCTTTTGTTCCTCTCTTCCACCTTAGCAGCAAGCTGATGACACTTTTGGATAGTGGTAGGAGTCCATAGGCTTATCTCCTCTTGGATGTTCCACTTTAGGCCACTTAGATACCTAGCCGCCTTGATAGATTCCTCTTCTTGTACTTTGGATCTAAGACAAAGCTTTTGAAACTCCTCTATGTAGGAGGCCACATCAATGTCCTTCTTCTTTAGTCCTTGTCTCTTCTTATGAAGTTGGACTTCATAATCCTCTGGCAAGTAGTTCTCCTTGATCTTACTCACCATGGTCTTCTAGTTTGCAATAGGTATCTTTCCCATGCTCATTCTCTCCTCTTGCAAGTACTTCCACCATGTCAAGGCTGCCCCCCTTAGTCTTGATTTGGAAACCTTAACCTTTTGAGCTTCTATCACACCTTCACACTCAAAGTGGTTCTCCATACCCTCAATCCATTCCATGACAGTGTCAATGTCCATCCTTCCACTGAAATGTGGCAATCATTCAAAAAAATTTGTATTCAAAGCCTTGATGGCCTTTACAAAAGGTTCTTCATTAATTAAGGGGTCTAGTTTAGGTATGGTGTCATCTAGATCAATAGCTCTCTTTCCTCTGTCACTAGTGTCCGCACCCCAGAGTTCTTGTGCTCTCTGATCAACCACTTCTTGTAGCTTGTTCCTTATCTCACTCATAGCATCTTCAAGGAGTCCGTTTTTCTCCTTTTGTTGTTCTACCTCCCTAGCCAGCTCTGCATTAGTGACCATTATGTTCTCCCCTACTGATTCACCAAAGTATAGAGACATGCACGGTCCACTAAATCTTTAACTCTGCTCTGATACCAATCTGATGGGAATGGGTATGGGATAGACAAGCCTAGTCTATGCTCTTTGATCCTCTCCTTGGATCACCCGGTGTTCCAACCACACCCTAGGGTCTCTAGTACTTCCCTTGCTTGTGGAATCCCTTGACCTTTCCCAATCCACCCACCAACAACATGTGATGCTTCTCCTAAGGTCTCACCTACTCACAAGCTTCAAAAACCCTCACATAGGCTAATAAGGGTTTAACTCTTCCTACACCTTCTCAGGTCCTAGCAAGGATAGGATAGGTATTTGACATAGCTCTCCATCCATTCATGTTACCCCAAGAGGTTTTGACCTTCCTATTTGTTACTGATCTCACTATTTTGCTTCTTTCCTACAAAATAGGGCTACAAGGAATGTGCCCAATTAGGCCTCCATTCTGGACTTTTAGGGATCCCTCTTGCAAATGATGCCAAAAATTGTGAAACTTCCCAAAGGGACTGCTATTCATTTGGAAAAGGATCAAATATTTTCTTGGTTTTGGGCCTCCAAGTGTTCGCACACTGCCCTAGGTGAATTTAGGGGTTTTTGAGGGTTTTTATGAGGGTTTTTAGGCCTGCTAGGGTCACAGTGATGGTTTGCTATCTTCACCACCTTGTCTGGATTGGTGGAAGCTCCTCCTTCTCACCAATGGTGCTCCACTCACCCCTCTACAACTCCTCCAAATCTTGCCTCCTTCCTTCTCCTTCCTTGCTCTCACAGACCTCTGCAACCTTAACCCTTCCTAGCCGAGCACAGTCTAGTCTCACCTAGGAGTGGGTCTCTGAAAGGCTTTCCTGCATCTTCAAGGGACCTTCTTCCTTTGAGATACTGTACAGGGTCTACACTCCTGTTCCCCATGGTTTCATGGTGTTTCCACAATGGGGATAGGAGTTGTCAACCCATTTACACAAAACAGTCCAAAACTGGATAGTAAAGAAGAAATTTGCAAAGTATTTACAAACACACCAAAAATTGGAAAAAAAACTTAATCTAAGTGCTCAAAATGAATGTTTCAACACTAAACAAGACTCTTAATACAATTTAAGTTCCAGAACAATCCATTAACAATCCTTCATTGCTCCATTTGTGCCGACTGGCAACCAAAACACAGTCACAGTCAAGGTCTTTTTCCTTTGGCCGTACAATCTAACATCCAACCCCTCATTTTAGGGTTTGCAACAATATATAATGTCTTTGCCTCAGTTTTTGTGTGAAGGTTAGGGTTCTCCATGCCAAGCTAAGGTTATGACCTATTAGGTGGAAAAGTTGCATGACAACTTTGAAAAGTTGTCATGCAACTTTTTGCAACTTTTGAGCAACTTTTGCAATGTTGCTTTTCTTGACTTTTAGGCCTACATTGGGCTATCCTATGGACACAACCATGCTAAAAGGACCCCAAACTCATCAATGGGCACACATGCCCTCTACTCCAAAAGAAAACTCAACGTAGTCTTGTGAACCTAGGACCTAAACAAGACCAATGAGCTCTTGGCTCTTATTACATTTACATGTCTTATTAAAGAAGCAAAATCCCAACAAAATCAAATAGAGGAAGACCTTACAAGGGTGCTCCTGCACCACATTATGATGACTTGAGATAGTCAGTTCAGTTTGTACAACATTTACCAGTTCAGTGATGATGTTCTTCTACACTTGCACGTGATGATTTATCTCTTCATGAGATGTTGTAGGAAGGTTTTAGATGGTATTAAGTGCCTTGATCTTTGTCCACACGATGTTTTGAGTCTCTCCCTAATGATAGAAAGACAAACAATTAGCAAGCTTGATAGTGGTGTTGATATTTGGGCAACTTGGTATGTTCCTTCAATTATGGTTGATCCTACCCTATTTCATTTTCTTTGTAGGATTTTTTATGATAAGTTAAAGTTTCAATTAAGTGCTAAGTTGATTTTCAACCTAATATCGTAGTTGATGCATATGGTTGGAGTTGACCTATTATAGGTCACACATTTCATTTGTTATGTCTTACTTTAGCTGACCTAATAGATGTTTTGGGAGGCTGCAAAGGATATATATGGAAGAACAAATCAATTGTGGAGAAGTGAGAGTTGATGTGAAGTTTTTTTATGTGTGAAATAAATTATTTTAATATCTAACATGATGATGAAGTGTGCAAATTCTATATGACAATGTAATTGTACTATAAATAGGACTACACTACCAACATTTGTCAAATGCTTCTTCTACAATAGTTCACATTATCTATGTCATTGTAACCTCATTGTATCTTTCTCTAAAGAGTTGACCTTCAAACTACAAGTATTTTATCTTTCCCTAGGGCAATGTTCCTTAGCTTGCAAGTTCATTCAGGGAGCAGTGAGCCTAAAACAAAATTTGTGACAACTTATTTCATATATTGTGAGTTGA
The DNA here is from genome assembly GCF_030272615.1 of Cryptomeria japonica. Taxonomy (NCBI): domain Eukaryota; kingdom Viridiplantae; phylum Streptophyta; class Pinopsida; order Cupressales; family Cupressaceae; genus Cryptomeria; species Cryptomeria japonica. Next base: position 992,280,513 of record NC_081407.1, on the reverse strand, counting down.
TCCTCACCATGGTTTTTCCCTCCTTGGATTTTCCATGTAAAAATCTTAGTGTTCTTGTGTTGTGCATGTTATGATTTATTCTTTTATTCTGAAATTTTCATTTAAAGGTTCTAAAATTGATGAATGATTAAAATTTAAAATTTCATTTATGTTGATTCACCTCCCCTCTCAACATCTAGTTGTGTTCAACAATTGGTATTAGAGGAAGGCTCCTAAGGCAATAATCTAAAAATTGAAGTAGATCTTGCATTTGAACATATAAGTTTTACAGTAATACTAAATGACAAGATTCTTTCAGAAGAAGATCTTGAGGCAATGGAACCTATAGATGGGATATTGATCCTATTGATTGTGAGATAGATTTAGAAGGAGCAATCTGGTCTTCTCTTGATAATCTGGATAATGCTAGAGCTGAAAGTGGAGAATATTAAAACAACTTCAATAAGGTTGAAAGGATAATTATCAAGATGAAGACTCATATTTCAAAAAGAAAGAAATGCAAAGACAAACTTAAGATGGCAGAAGAAGAAATTATCAACCTAAAGGATGAATGAAACAATGTCTATAGTGATATTCTCAAGAAGGTAGAAAAATATATAATAAATATGAATATTTAGGTTGAAGAAGGAAAGAAGGTTGTATATTGTTTGAAAACCAAACTTCATGATAAAACTACAAAATGTACCAAACTAGAGGAAGAAATTGTCACTCTGAAAAAAGAATTGAAGGATGAAAAAGAACAAAAAGAGAAAGGTCTGAGGCTCAAATGTGGTAGTGACATGCTTGATGAAATGCTTAGTTATCAGAAAATGCCAAAGAACAAGGGTGGTATTGGTTTTGAAAAGGAAGAATATTCTAAGGATAATGGCATTAATAAGAAAGGTAAAGAAAAGGTTCAAGATGAATTCAAGGAGATAGAGGGAGATCAAAACAAATTTACTTGTTTGGAACAAGCACAAGAAATTCAAAAGGAAAACTCCTAATCAAATTGCTCAAACTAGGTATCATCAACCTTGTAGTGACAATTATTTTTCTTGAAACAAAATTGGACATCAAGTCGCAAAATGTAGGAGTACGATGAGCATGAACTCATTTAGGCCCTCTAGGCCTCATCTCTTTAATGGTAAGTGCTATGCAGGCAACAAATATGGTCATAAGGAAAATGAATGAAAAAGTAGAGTGTTACCCTCCATATTTTCGCTTGCACTATGTCTTCCACGTCCTCAAAATAAGGAGTGTTCATTTATTCAGGGCTTGTGTAAGTCATAGTTTTTGTCTTATTGAAGTTTTGCTTGAACTAACCTGTCGGTTGAACCTCTGCAAAGTTCAAAGTTCGAGTTCCACCGGAGTAGGTTGTATCGCAACTTTAGTTTTTATGAGTGTAAGGTCTTTGTAATTTTTGGTCATTGAACTTGAACTTTGAACCTTCTTTGGTTCAAGGTTCAAAGGTTCAACGTGAATCTAAATATGAATACAAAGTGATAAATGAAGCATATTGTGGGCAAAGTGTGTAATTTTGAACCTTCTGATTGAACCCTGCAGGTTCAAGGTTCAAGGTTCAAGGTTCAAGGTCCACAGGTTCAAGGTTCGCAGATTTAGACTACAGAGATTCATCAGATTAAACATATGCAAGTTCAAAGTGTGTGAGTTCAAAATTGAGCGAGTTCAATAATCCGGGCATGTATATTGTTTGTAGTTTTCAATGCAACCTGTAACCACAAATTTTCCTAGTCTTTATTTTTAGACAGAAAAATCAATCTCTGTGCGGCGGGCATAACTATCAATTCGACTGTTGGATCGTGCTAAATTTTTGATATGTTTTAGAAAACCAAGTTTTCTAAATCCGCACCGGCGAGATTGGAAAATATTATCGAGTTCAAAAGGTATTGATCTCTGAGTACGGTTCTATAAAATATTATGAGAAGCTCACGGTGGGGACTCTTTTGAAATGGAGATCCAGATAATAATTTATCCTGGAGACAAAAAAATATGTCCACTTGTCAACAAATAATTAGATGTGTTTAGTTTAAATTTTCTACAAATATTTCTTAGAAAGGAATGGAGGATAAAAGATTTGAAGCTAAAAAAAAAAGAATCGTCGGGAAGAAGATAAAAGATAAAAGAAAAGATTAATTAATAATAATTTCAAGAATCAATTATTGATAACTAAAAGTCTCTTTAAAAAAGAGAGGCTATATATATGTAAGGAAATAAAAGAGAAAGACTTTTATTTCCTTACATATATATAGCCTTTTAATGTCACAAGCCCCGGAATGGGGAGGTCAGTTGTTCAAATCCCTTGCAAGCTTTCGCGTTGGTGGCGGTTGAAGGGAGATAGGCCGTTCTCCCTGCACAAACACACACGAAAATTGATGCCATGCACCACGACATAGCCATGCATCTAGCCAGCGGAGTTATAAGGAAGACCATTGTTGCAAAGTGGTAAGGAGTACTTTCAACCAATGGAGTGATAAGGAGACCATTGTTGCAGAGTGATAAGGAGTTGTGGTGGAGTGATAAGGTGTTGGAGCGATAAGGTGCTGGAGTGGAGTGATAAGGATGGAGTTGCAGTGGAGCGATAAGGTGCTAGGAGTGGAGTGATAAGGAGTTGGCTGCTAGGAATAGAGTGATAAGGAGAGGGAGCTATAAGGTGTTTGGAGTGATAAGGAGAGGGAGCTATAAGGGTGTTTGGAGTGATAAGGAGAAGGAATATTTGTGGTGAGATAGTTTGATAAGCTGTAGGAGACAAATATTAGAAGTGTTAATGCTTCAGACATTTCTATGGGGATGGGGTCCCCCTTTGTGACCGTACTAGTTGAGAGCTCAAGTCATAAAAAAATGGTTTATTATAGGGGTGAGACCCCACTGTCCTTGTTAAATAAAACTATGTTGGAATGCTGCAGAGCAGCTGAAATACTTGTTATCGATAAATAAAAAAAGATCAAGACTTTTTTTTTTTCCTACTGTAAAAAAAGAGAGGGCGGCGTAGTTTTCTGGACTACACAGTTTTATTTTTCAGAAGTGTTGAGTCTATGAGCCCACATTTTGGCATTGATGAAATAAAGAAGATTTTGCTGATATGTGTATCTGTCAATATTTTCTTTTGGTTACCATGAGCTCTGTTTCTCTTGTAATTATCTTTCATTGCCTTTTCTGTTTCATCAAATTGTGTATATGCATTTGATTCTATAACTTCGATTTCAAAAATAATTTGTATGTTGGAAAGAAATCTGCTGTTAGCTCTTTCCCTGGGTATTCTGATCCCCCTTGTCCTTTCAGGCATGAGAAAGACTCGATCAGAGTCCAGGGCATTTTGATTCTATTGGAAAGGGTATTTTCATGGGTGTGGGTAATTAAACTGTTCTTTACTTATCTTCATTCACTTCATTATACATATACTATTCGCATCTATGTCATGGTTATGAGAAGGTGTTAGTTGCCTTTATTGCTTTCCAGTTAAAAGCATATTCAGAAAATATACATTTTTATCCAATGAAGGGAGTTGTACCTTCATATCAAAATTCAGAGACAACTTGCACTCACCATTGCAAGTGACTCAACTGTTGGTTCTCATTTTTGTCTTTCAAATTGGGCATTTGGAAGTTATTTTTGAAAGGTATTTAAGAAGGACAAATCTGTTAACCAATAGATTTTTGGCAACTCTATTGGGGAAACTCAGAAATGAAAGATCAGTGCTTTCTTTCCTCAACTTTATTAAATATTTGTGTGTGTATAGGATTGGCGATTGTTAAATCATCATGCAAAATTAAAAGGTTGCAAGAATGGGGAAAAGACCAAATCCCACCATCTTGGAAATTATTGAGATGGATGATAAAGTGTTGCATGACTTTTGGGATCGTTGCAAAGAAAGTATGGAAGATGACCATGTATCTACACTCTTATGGATGAGCCTGTGCGCTCGGTTTCACAAATTGAAAGAACTAGAAGAAAGAACAAATTTGCTGCAAGCACATGAAGAGAGAATATCACAACTTAAAGAGGAATTAAGAGTTGATGATGAGGATGCTCCAGCTATTTCATTTTATTTTCATTCTTACAACTATCCAGTCTTGAGTAAGAAAGAAATCCAAGGAGTAACGATTTAGCCTCATGAATATTTAACATATGATCAAGACAAGATTGGAGGACTTATGAGCTTGAATTATAAAGATTTGTTGAAATGTTTTTCCTCTCCAAAAGTAGAAAGTTTGAGTTTTGAAATTATTGAAAATCAACTTGTCCGAGCAAGTTTTAAAGATGAAAGTTTTCAGATTAACACACAGTCAGAATATGCAGCCTTCAATGTTATAGAAGAAGATGGTAAGAATTATTCTTTGCAAGATTTTAATGAGTCTATTCTGGAGTCATTTCACTTTGAAGATACAATGATGTTATTTGAAGGTTTATCCGGTGAGGCTTGTGTTAGAAATAAAACAAAATCTTGCTCTGTTGAAGATTTTTATGAAAATATGAAAGAAAAAGAAGCTTTTGAAATGAATCTGGAGAAGAAAGCAACCAAGTTGTTAAACTGTTGTAGATATATTTGTAAGACACTAAAGATTGTTGAGGATATATTTTTGTAATTTTTTTCTGAATATTTGTCTTTTTATTAATTTTTTATTGGTCATAATTGTTGTTTTGAAAACCCCTCATGTATGGCAAGCATAAGTAGGCCTAAACTTATCCTTTTTTGAGACTTTTTTTTTCAAATTGAAAAGAACTATTTTTAGATTGTTGACATATAATTTTTTTTTCAAAACATGTAAAAAATATAAAGTTATTAAAAAAAATAAGAAAACCTATTATTTCAAGTTTATCGACTAGTTTCATAAAAAAATATTTGAAAAATAGAAAAAATAATTCATTGTAAAAATAAAAATAAAAAATGAAATCTACATAGTCTCATCTATAATGGATTTTAATTTTGTTAAAAAAATCTACAAAAAAGGTCTACATACGTACATACATACATTCATACATTCATACATACATACATTTTTTTTTACCAAATACAACAGAAAATAGGGATGTACACCAAATACTATGCTATATTTTATTAATGAAAACAGAAACATTTTTGTGTGTGCATAATATTTGACCCTTTGTTAATGGAGGAAATATGACTCTACCAAAGGAAATTTATATTCCTTTGAGAGCCAATTTCACAACATACATTTAGATATCTCCAACTAGATAAATTGGTGAAGATATCTAATTAAAAATAAATAAAAATGAGATTCTAATTGTAGAAATGGAAATAGAAGATGACATAGAGTTCTTGATCTAAGTCTGAGTGTCTTGGCTAAGGATTTCAACACACACACAAATGTTTGCATGACGTTCTATAGTGTCATATAGAACACAAATAGAAAGACACACCGAGAACACAAAAAATCAATGCTATCCTTCAAATAACTTGCAAAATCAAAAAGTTATAAACATAATAGAAAATACTAGATAAGAAATATAAATGAAAATAAAATAAATATACACATGTGAACCTTTTTGCAATTGAATGACTCCAATAAACATGTAGACATACAAAAGAGAAAAAATGTTTGGGGCTATTTGGAGAGCTGCCTTGGTTAAGTCCCTATTTTGTTGTTTCCACCTCCATAGTAAATAGATAGATAGAGAGATCAAAAGAAAAATAGACAAAGTCATAAATGATCTCAAAGACAAGGGATATGATAAATCCTAAAATGATCAAAGATGTGAGAAAAATATTAACAAGAAGGCTTGAGGAAGCCAAGAGAGTTGTGTGAGACTATTGTTAAAGTTTGAGTGTTGTAGCAAGTTCTAGAGTTGTATAAGATAGATAGGAGAGAGTCATGAAAGCCAAGAGAACATAAGAGAGTGCAAGAGCTCGATCCAAGAGAGATCACTAATACATTTGGCCTAAAATTTCGACGGAGAAGGTATATTGTGAACAAATTTGATTTATTTTTGAAAAATTGCTCGCATTCGTCAGAATTTTGATGATAATTCAATATGTGTTTTTGACAGAGAAGGAATTGGCAATGACATTTGTTCTTTTTTACAAAAAGTTCTTGCGTTCATCGAAATTCCGATGACAGCAAGCATTACATAAAAAAAAACACCAAGACATTTCAAATCATTTTCATGGCCTCTTCCAATTCTCGTGCTGTCGTCCCACCAGCATACTCCCGCTCAGAGTAAGCATGAACCATGAACCATTTTGACCGATTAATGCAAGCTCCAAGCATTCTCGGCTCATGGAATAGGGTTTGCGAAAATGGGAGCAATGTTGGCTCATGCAGGAATAAGGCAGGTGTAAAGTTCTGTCAACATCCTCCAACCTGTGCATGGGAGCAATGTGATCGGCTCATGGAATTGGCAATGCTCCCGGGTATGAATCATATATGGTATGAATCGACATCCTTTTTGGGGAATGTTTTTTAAAAAAAAATAGGTCATATGTTTTGTTTTATGCTCCCACATTTTGCAAACATATCTACCAGGGCATTCACAACTACAACATCTGAAAATCTCCCTTAATGTTTTGATTGATACCCAGACCCTATTCCAAGGTTCCAATCTCGGATGTGTATGAAGAGGGTGCTAGCAATGGCTGTCGATTTCAGTTGTACACCTACCATGTGCATTTTCCTTAAAGTTTCAAAAAGATTTTCAACAAATCTACTTTTTACATATTGTGCATTCCATGAGATGCCATTTTTATGAGGAATTTTAGCAGTTTGAATTCCTTGTTCATGTCTTCACAGTATTGAAAGTTTATAAATCATTTTAAAAGGTCTATTTTGTGCAATCCTAGCAATCATTGTGTTCGACTAAAGACCAATATGCTTCATTCCCCTTCTTTAATTCATTCATTAGTATCAGTCACCCATCTATTTTGCACCTATAGATAGTGATGTTTCTAATTCTCCATTGGCTTGGGCACAAGTGTAAAGCTCTATCAACATCCCCCAACCTGTGTGAAAATGGGAGCTTTGAAATGGCACACCGACTGTTTGATTGACTGCCTCACAGAAATTGGAAGTTTTTGAACAAGGTATTAACATCTATCATAGGATAAATAATAGAAGAATTTTGTTACATGTTGTAGCTGCAATTGCCAGGGTACATGTTTTAAAGATGTTTTATATCATAGAATCAACATTCCAATGGCTATTTATTTTTTAAAATTTGGATATCATATTCTTAACTGATGTCTATTTTCATGAAACTATTCCTTTAGGCAAGCAAAAAAAGCTTGAAAAAACTACACGAGGCTTAAACCATTATTCATAGCCCCTAGAAAATCTCTTCATTACCAAAAAAACCTACTCATACTTGAAAACATTATTCACACCTAAAACATTGTCCATGCCTAAGATATTAATCACAACATCAAATAATATTCATAGTGTAAATAAACACTGTCCATAACAAAATCTTGACCCTTGACAACCTAAAAAGAAGAGGCTTTGCTTTTCCTAATAGATGTTCTCTGTGCCTTTAGGAAGAAGAGTCTATGGACCACCTTGCCATCCACTACTCCTTCTCAGCCTCAGTTTGGGAAAGATTTCTTAAAAGTTTTAGTATTGTCTGGGTGTTTCCTAATACCATCAGTGATCAGTTTTCCTCCTGGAATATAAAATGGACTAACTCCTTTTTGAGATCTTTGTGGCAGCTCTCTCTTCCTCACAACCTGTGGGGACTATGGAAAGAAAGAAATAATCAAATTTTTAGGGATGTCTCCCTCAATCAGGATATTGTGTTCCAAAAAATTCAATGGGCGATTCAGGAAAATATAGGGATCATTGAGGGTCCTTGTTTCTCGAACAACTCTGGAATCAAACATCTTAAGTGCATGGAATATGAAGATTACTGACAGTCCTAACCCCAACCATAATAAAAGGCTAGAAGTTAAATGGAAAACCCTCCCTTATGGTTGGTTCAAAGTTAATTTTGACGGTGCTACCAAAGGTAACCCAGGTCCTTTAGGTTGTGGAGCTGTTCTAAGAGATGACTAATGAACTTGCAAGGAAATGGTTTCTGTCCCTATTGGAACCCAAACTAACCATAAAGCTAAAGCAATGGCAGCTCTCCAAGGTATCCTCCTAGCTAAAAAATGGAATTGTCCCTACCTATGGATTGAAGGGGACTCAAACAATATTATAAATTGTCTTAAGGGGATCTCTAAACCATCATGGTCGATTTACAATATAATCATCTCTGCTATATACCTTATTAGCACTTAAAAAAAAAGCTACATTTCCCCCATTTACCGGGAGTTCAATGGCTTTGCTGACTGGGCTGCCAATGCAGTGGTTAACCAAGAGGAAATGATTACGTGGATGGGAGAACAAGGACTCCCCAAAAATGTCAGACAAATCATTTGTAATGATCGATATAGAAGCACTCCAAAGCTTCTTGATGGACAGGATAATTATGAAAAGGACTAATTGGAGTACTTTGAGTCATTATAATAATGAGAGACAAATTCATTATAATACCAATTCCATTAGTTCCCATGCTTTCTGGGTAACTTTGATTGTTCCGAAAAACTCTCCAGCTAATTTGCTCTGCAAGTTTCAAAATTTGGCTTTGAACAGTGACAACATGGGTGGTAACAGGAGGTGATATGTGTTAGTGTAGGTTTTTTTATTTTCCTTATGTTAGGGGGTATTTATTTTTCCTACACATATATTATTAAGCTTGCTTAGGTTATTAGGTGTGGTTAATATGAGGACACGTGGCGGAATACATTAGCTACATGTGTAACTCTCCACCTCACATGGGTAGTTGAGTTACACACCCTCTTTTGGCTTGTTGTGCCACCTCTCATAACCACTATTTTGTCATTACCTAAGTGGGTTATGGGGTAGTTGGGTTTCTCACCCTCTTTTGGCCTTATGTGCCACCTCTTATAACTCCTTTTTTTGTTTTCATGTAAGGAGGTTATGCCACATGTTTTGGCATTTACCAAGTAGGTAAAAACCTCCCACCTTTTATGGGGTAGTAGGTAAAACCTCCCACTTTTTATGGAGGTGGGAGTTAATGCACCTCTTGGTTGTATATGCTATTATTTTTCTATATAATAAGCAATATACTCTCACCTTCACAAGTCAAGTGATAGCTCGGTGAGAGTCTTCTCTAAATTCTCTTCTTTATCTCTATTTTTCTCTCATATCAGATTTATCTTCATTCAGCTATTTTGATCTTTGATCATCCGTTGCTTGGAGTTGCATGTGATCTATGACCGACATCAGATCCTGGCTCAATTCTTGCTTCTCGCAGAATTTAACATGGTATCAGAGCCGTGTTGTCTGGTATAGCTCATTGCTTTTCTGATTTATTTGAGAGATTTGAGATTGTTAGATAGCTAATATTTTTCTTAAAAACCAAGTATGCTCTTCTCCTGCATTTTCGTGTGATCTGGAGAATCAGAACAGTTTAAAGGAAAATAAGCTTCTAGTTAAATCTGGTTTTATATATGTGTTCTTTGAGATTTGGGTGATTGCAGCATTTTTGGTAATATTGGAGGCTTCTTTAGCATTTCCAGAGTGTCCAGAAGGCTTGTGAAAATCATAAGTGACTTTTATTTCACCAAATTCAGAGTTTGGAGAACACAGTAAAAAAAAAATCAGAGTACTTGACGGAAAGCTGGAAATGAGCACTCTTCATAATTGCAGGTCTTATTGAAATATTCTACCCTTCTTTGTTAGATATTGCAGGTTGAATCAGTTGCATGTTTTTTTTTCTTCTATAGATCATATCTTTCTTCTCACAACTCTATTTTACAAAAATGAATAGTTGTTGGAAAGGTATTAAGATACATTGAGCAGCAATAAGGCTAATTTTTTCAGATTTTGTGTTAAATTTATATGTATTTAAACTTTCTATTTTGGCCATTAAAGCCTTAGAAAGCATTGTAATCTGATAAAAGCCTTGTAAATGCACTAATTATAAAGTGCCAACCTTGTAATATTTGGGGGGGGGTGATTTCAAAGACTAGTGAAAAGGGGGGGTGTCTCTTGTGTCTTCTTTCTTGCACTCTTCTTGACTCTTTGCAATCTTCTTTTCTGCTATCATGGATGCATCTACAGTTCCACTTTTAACACCATATAATTACTTTGAATGGAAATCTAAGATGATAATATATCTGAAAAGACATGGATATCATCATGTTACTATGGGACTTGAAACTAAACCTCAAGATGCTGCAGAAAAGATTAAATGGTTTAATAAATGTGATGAAGCTTTTGGTACATTGTGCATGTCAGTCTCTCCTGACCTTCTTTTTCACATTGAATCTGCTACTACACCAAATGCAGTATGGACTACTTTGGGAAACCTCTTTGGTAAGCAGGATGAACTAAGAGGTCATCAATTGGAGAATGAACTCATAGGGTTGAATCCAACCAATTTTGATACTATACAAGACTTCTTCACTAAACTTAAGTCTATAAGATTGCAGTTGGAACAGTGTGGAACAAAGAAAGATGATAAGCAACTGATCTTGAGTATTCTTTCTAAGCTTGGTCCTAACTATTCAGTGTTTGTTTCTACATTCTATGCTACCAAATGTGCCCTAGGTACCACATTCAAAATGCCTTCTTTAGATGATTTTGCTACAGAACTCACTAGGGAGCAGGACAAATTGGTTCAAATGGGTACAATAAAGCCCTCTAAGTCACATGCCTTAGTTGTAAATCAAGGCATAAAAGAACAGAAAGGGTCTAGTAAGCAAGATAAGAAACAAAAGAACCAAGGAGAGAAGAAGAAAGATCAGAAATCTGCTACTTCAAAAGCAGACAATGAGACCTCTTCATCAAAAGGTGAACAACCTAAGAAGGAGAAGGTCAATTGTTCTTATTGTAAGAGGCCTGGTCATGATGAACATAAGTGTTTAAGGAAACAAATTGATCACCTTTCAAATCTTCTTGAAAAGAATAATATCAAGGTTCCTGATTCAGTCAAATAGAGTTCATCGGAAGGATCTTCTGAGGACATAGATAAGAGTAAGGGGAAAGGAAAGGGTAAGGCCCTAGTTGCTATTTCTTCACAACCAAATTCTTGGATAATTGACTCAGGTGCTTCACACCACATGGCTTCTTCAGAAGATGATTTCACATCTTTAGAGCCATGTTCTATGCCTTCCATCCTAATGGGTGATGACACTCCTGTTGAAGTGCATGGGAGAGGGTCTGTTGATGTGGGTGAAAGAACATTTCAAGATGTCCTTTGTGTTCCATCTTTATCAACTAATCTCCTATCTGTTTATCAGATCACTCACACTAGTTCTGGCAAGCGAGTTGAGTTCACATCAGATGCAGTGGTAATCAGCGAAATGCATAATGGGTCTACTGTTGCTATGGGAAAAGCAGATCATCATTCTAGATTATATCAGTTTTCTCACTTTGTTCCTGTCTCTCCTTCGACAGTTTTACTCACTCATGCAGATGAGGTGAGTTGTTTGTGGCATCAACGGTTTGGCCACTTGAACTACCGTTACTTGCAACAACTCAGTCAACAAGAAATGGTTTCAGGGTTGCCTTCTATTCGATTTTCTGATGGAGTTTGCCAGGGGTGCATTATTGGTAAGCATCCAGAGGAGAAGTATGATAAAGGTAAAGCTTGGAGAGCTACACAACTATTGGAGTTGGTACATAGTGACTTGGCAGGACCATTTCCACAACCATCTTTCAGCAAGGCTAGATATGTCTTGACATTTATTGATGACTTTTCTAGATATACATGGGTTTACTTTCTCAAACAAAAGTCTGAAGTCTTTGAAAATTTTCTAGATTTCAAAGCTTTTGCAGAGAAACAATCTGGGAAGTTCATCAAGATTCTGCGTACAGATAATGGGGGTGAATATGTTAATAATCAGTTTGAACAGTTTTGTGCTTTAGAAGGTATCAACATGCAGCACACAATTCCATACAGTCCTCAACAAAATGGTGTAGCAGAATGAAAGAATAGGTCCTTGAAGGAGATGGCTAATTGTATGATTCACTCCAAGTCTTTGGCACCTCAGTATTGGGCAGAGGCCATCAACTGTGCATGTTACATCCAGAATCGAGTTCCTCATAAAGCTGTGAAGGGGGTAACTCCATTTCAAGCTTGGACTGGTCGAAAACCCACAGTTAAACACTTTAGAGTGTTTGGTTCTCTTGCATGGGCCCACATTCTAGCTGAAAAACGCAAGGCTATGGATCCACAGAGTAAGCCTTGCATATTTGTTGGATATCCAGATGATGTCAAAGGGTATAGGCTTCTCCATCCCACTACTCATGAGTTGTTCATTGAGAGGAGTGTTCGTTTTGAGGAGAGTTCTTCTAGTTCTTCTCATACCACTTCTCCATCCACTATCACATTGGAGAAATTGCATTATGATGACAGTTCTTCAGAGGATCTTAATCCTCCTAATCTTGATGAGGAGTCTTCTTCCTCTACTTCAGATGGTGACAGTGATGATGAGGATTCACATTCCTCTCATAGTCATCATTCAGAGGTTGATGATTCTCCCCCAGACTCTCCAGCCTCAGTGCCTCTTTGGGCTCGACAAACATTTGAGTCAGCAAGAGATTGGCTTGGTGATCCATTAGATACTAGCAGAACAAGGTCACAATTTCAGCAAGCTCCACATCTCTTCATTGCTTCAGCTTCTGATCCACAGTCCTTTCGAGAAGCTTCAAGTGTTCCTGAGTGGGATGCTGCAATGCAAGAAGAGTTCAATTCCTTGGAAAGGAATCACACATGGGATTTAGTTCCTCTTCCTAAGGGAAGGAAACTTGTTCGATGCAAGTGGATCTATCAAACAAAATTTGCAGCGGATGGGTCGGTTGATAAGTATAAGGCTCGCTTGGTAGCAAAAGGTTTTTCCCAAGTTCTAGGGGTTGATTACTCTGAGACTTTTGCTCCAGTTGCTAAGATGAATTCCATCCGACTTGTTCTTGCTATAGCTGCAGCTCATCGTTGGGAAGTTCATCAGATGGATGTGAAGAGTGCATTTCTTCATGGTGACCTTCAGGAGGAAATCTACATGGAGCAACCACAGGGGTTTGTTCAAGATCCTTCACTTGTGTGTTGACTTTGAAAGTCTCTCTATGGCCTCAAACAGGCTCCTCGAGCTTGGTATGCCAAGATGGACTCATTCCTTCTGACAGTTGGTTTCACTCAGTGCCATTCTGATCCGAACGTATACATTCTGCAACAGGATGAAACTCTCACATTTCTAGTTCTCTATGTTGATGACTTGTTACTCACAGGGAGTCACTCATCCACCATCAAAGAAGTGAAAATTGCTCTACATGATAGATTTTTGATGTCAGACTTGGGTCTTCTGCATTACTTCTTGGGAATTGAGATCACTCAATCATCTTCAGGAATCTTCCTTGGACAACCCAAGTATGCACTTGATATGCTCTCCAGATTTCACATGGCTGATTGTAAGCCTACACCTACTCCATTTTTGTCAGGGGTCAAACTTGAGGCTAAGTGCTCTTCACCCTTGGTTGATGGCACTTTATATCGACAGCTTGTTGGAAGCCTCATTTATTTGACTCATACGAGACCCGACATTTCTTATGCTGTGGGCATGGTCTCTAGATTCATGCAGGAGCCACATGAGTTGCATTGGAAAGCAACTAAGCGGATCCTCCACTACATTCAGGGTACTCACAATTATGGAATTCAGTATGTAGCAGGTGTGGATATTGACTTGGTAGGATATACGGATTCAGATTGGGCAGGTGATTCTTAGGATCACAAGTCTACTTCTGGGTATTGCTTCTCACTTGGTTCTGGTCTAGTTTGTTGGTCGAGCAAGAAGCAGTCTGCAATTGCTCTTTCATCGACAGAGGCCGAGTATCAAGGGGCAGTCAATGCCACCACTGAGGCTATTTGGCTTCAAAATATTCTTACTGAGTTTGGTATTCCAGTCAGAAAGCCTACCATCATCTTTTGTGATAATCAGAGTGCTATACAGATCTCAAGAAATCCAGTTCATCATCAGAGGACAAAACACATTGAGATACATATGCACTATATTCGGGAACTCATTCAGGAAGGCATCATTGATCTTAAGTATTGTTCTACATCGGAGCAAACTGTGGACATCTTCACCAAAGCTTTCACCGAAAGCAAGTTCCTTCATTTGCGATCTTTGCTTGGGATGCAAAAGGTGTCTACTTCAGGAGGGGCTTCTTAGTCCTTCATTCTTTCTCTCTCTATTTAGGGGGGGTCTATTCCTCTTATGGGGGACTTCTTCTTTTGGGGGGGATATTTATGTACATGGGTACCTAACATGGCCTCATTTGCCGGGACCCATCTTTTCACCCACCTAAGCTACGCTTAAGGGGGGGTGTTAGTGTAGGTTTTTTTATTTTCCTTATGTTAGGGGGTATTTATTTTTCCTACACATATATTATTAAGCTTGCTTAGGTTATTAGGTGTTGTTAATATGAGGACACGTGGTGGAATACATTAGCTACATGTGTAACTCTCCACCTCACATGGGTAGTTGAGTTACACACCCTCTTTTGGCTTGTTGTGCCACCTCTCATAACCACTATTTTGTCATTACCTAAGTGGGTTATGGGGTAGTTGGGTTTCTCACCCTCTTTTGGCCTTATGTGCCACCTCTTATAACTCCTTTTTTTGTTTTCATGTAAGGAGGTTATGCCACATGTTTTGGCATTTACCAAGTAGGTAAAAACCTCCCACCTTTTATGGGGTAGTAGGTAAAACCTCCCACTTTTTATGGAGGTGGGAGTTAATGCACCTCTTGGTTGTATATGCTATTATTTTTCTATATAATAAGCAATATACTCTCACCTTCACAAGTCAAGTGATAGCTCGGTGAGAGTCTTCTCTAAATTCTCTTCTTTATCTCTATTTTTCTCTCATATCAGATTTATCTTCATTCAGCTATTTTGATCTTCGATCATCCGTTGCTTGGAGTTGCATGTGATCTATGACTGACATCAGATCTTGGCTCAATTCTTGCTTCTCGCAGAATTTAACAATATGAACCAAGTAGCTGCAAAAAATGGAAATAGAAGGAGGAGGTTTGGGGTACTCTGCAGAAGGGTGGTTTCTCAAAATTCATGGAGAGACTCCACAGTCAAGATGGCATGGTCACCAGTTTTTTCTGTAAAAACTGGAGAAAGGGTATGCTGAAAATGGGAGACCAAATGGTTGAAATTGATGAAGATTTAATTGCTCAAGTCACAGGCCTCACAAGAGAAGGGTGCAAATTCTATAGAGATAGGAAATTTAGTAAGGAAGCTATTGAAAGATACCCAGATACCGAGAAAGAGAAAAAATGACTGGTAAAGTTGAGGAAAACTTACTACCTGCCTAACGCTTTTGCCAAACCCTGGCGGGAGGTTGTCTTTGTTTTAATGCATTGTATCACTTTAGATGGTAGGTTTACAAAAGTTAATGGTTATCACTTTGTTTTGCTGAATCACTTTAGGCACAATGAAAAGGTTAACTTCCCTTATTTTTTGCTATGTTCGATGAATGCTACCATTAAGGCCTACAAAGAGAACCCATTGGGTAATACTGCCATGCATCAAGGCCTAATGGTCCTAATTTATGACCATCTCAGGGCCAACCAAATTGCTCGGATGCAGCCCTCTGTGGATTCTAAGGATGAGGGGTCTGACCCTACCTTCTTAGAGGAAGAGGATTCTAACAGTGACCCTTTGACTGATACTGAGGATAGCATGGATGTCTTGGATTATGAAAGTGGGAAGAAGAGGAAATACATCAAAACTAGACCTTCATCCTCTAAGGGCAAAAAGCCTAAAGGTAGATCCCAAATTAGGATTTCTTCGGAAGAGGAGGTTTCAGATGACTTTGAGGAGGAGAACCCTCAAGGGCTGCTGAAGAAGAAGACAAAAGCTCACACCTAGACTAGGAAGAAACTAAAGAAGAAAGAGGAGATTGTTAAGGAATCGAAAGTCCACAAGAAGGTAAGGGCCCTAGAAGCTGACCAGAATCTGGAAAATGAGACCATGGAAGAGGCTCTTAGGGTTGTAGACACAACTACCACCCCGCACACCCCTAAAGAGGAACATGCAACCCCTGGAAAAGCTGACCCCCCTCTAACCCTCCCCCCGAGGGTATGCAAGGTTTCATGGAAACTATGGAGTGGCTTATTAATGGTTACAAGAAAGCTGTGGACGAAAACAAAAAAATCTGCAACTGAATCTTGATCTTGGAAACCATCAATACTGGGGAAGGGAAGACCATGGCCAACTACATAGAGGACCTAAAAAGCACCATTTCTAAAGCTGAAAACATAAGAGATGCCTTCAACCCCAGGTTTGAAAAAATAGAGAAGGATTTGTTGGAAAGGAAAAATCTTGCTGACACTAATGACCAAACTCTCTCGGATACTGTTAGCAAAGTCGGCAAAATTGAGGAGTGTCTGAAGAGCATTGCTGAACAGAGCCTGAGCATCCTAAAGATTTCAGCTAACAACACCAACACTCTCATCAGCAAACTGGATGAAGAAAAGGAAATCCTGGACATTGACCCAGAAACTGAAGGAATAGGGGAAGTTCAAGGTCCCAGAACCCGTACCAAAGATAAAAAGAAGGAAAAGAAACCTAACAAGGATCTGGAAGACCTTAAAGTTGTTGGGGCCACTTACGATGAGTTGGTGATAAAGGCAGGGGACCTGTTGAAGAAAATTACTGTGTAGCGCCTTCTTTGTTTCTTTGTTGTTGTTTGTTTTGCTATCCTTTTGGTTTGGTGGCTTTTTTGCCAGTCTTTTTGTATGCGGTTATTAAGCACTGGACTTTTTGGTGTCTTATTTTAATCTCCTATGTTAAAGGTTTCGGGTCCTGAAAACCTGCTTTTTTAATTAATCAGAACACTATTCATGTTTAAATAATTGTTCATAGATTCATTTAACCTCAAAAATTACTGTAGAAGCTCTTGAGTCCAAATTTGTTGTTCTCTATACAAATTATGGGGTTTGAAATCTATTTAGTATGATTGTGTAATATCCCTTGTCTAATGATGACTGAAAAACAAGGAATATTTGTTGTCAAATCTTCAAGAGTCCTCAAAAAATGGGTGTATGATGATGCAACCTCAAATTCCTCTTATTTCATATCTAAATCAAACAAATGCCTCACTGACAATCATAAATACATGTTATAGGCAGCTGTAGACACCTAAAATTGTCATGTCTAATTAAATAAATATTTTATTTATTTAATTATCTAAGCCTAATTCTTCTATTAATTAAATAAATCCTTATTTATTTAATTAATTCATTTATCCTCTTCTAGCCTTATTTCTCATTTAAATAAATACATTTATTTATTTAAATTATCCTTTTCCTAAATTAAATAAATATTCTTATTTATTTAATTATCCTACTTCTTCTATTAATTAAATAAATCTTTATTTATTTAATTAATTCATTATCCTTTTCTACACATGACACATGTCATTCATCTCTTAATTCATACACTACCTACCCCTCTCATTATTTTATTATTTCTTTTACCTACCCTCTAATCTTAGCCAACTTCCTTTTACACCTCTCAATCTTATCCCTCCATTTCATATTGTGTCTTCTATTTAAGGAGATGCCTTCTTCATTATCAAACCCTAATCGACAATTTGGAGGACTTGACTACACTACGATCCTACTTGCAACCACATTCCGTTCTTTGTTGAGCTCTTGTGCACATAAAATCTGAGAGCAAATATATCAAGCAAGATCAATGGAGATAGGAAGAATGGAGATCAAAACCCTATTGGACATGTGATGGTATAATCTTTGTGATTTCATGTGATTTGCATTATCTTAGGTAATCTTCATATGTTATGGTGGATCTTTGTTGATTGCTAGGCTAGGGTTTTGTGGTTGAATTCATTTAGCCTTTCAATGTTGTTATTATTGTTATCCATTTTCACCATATACATTTTGGCACGCCCGGTGGGACTCTTGTCCCTTTGCATTTAACCTCCTTGTTGCAGATTTTGTGTTTTTGAAGTTGCAGATCGGACATTTTCGGCAGCATTTTTTTTGGTATTTTCGCGTCTGCGCACTTTCGGATCGCGTTTTTGATTTTCAAGCGCGTCTGAGACAACTGGATCCGCGTCTGTGTTTTGGAAATATTTCATTTTGCAGGTTCCGGGAGAGGCGCGTCTGTGTCTTTTTTATCCACGTCTATGTTACAGAAGCACGTCTGTGTCATTTTCACCCGCGTCTGCGTACAGAAAGTGCGTCTGTGGTCTTTAATCGCACCTATGTCTCACAGAACCGCATCTGCGTAGGAGGTAATCGCGTCTATGTATTGCCTGTTTCAAAATTTTGGAAATTTTATTGATTCGATTTTCGGATTTTGCATTTAGGGTTTTCAGATCTGGTTTATTTTTGGACTAACATTTTCAGATCTAGCTAACACAATTGGTGCAGCTTGCCTTGGAAGCTAAATCATTTGGTTGAAGGCCCCTATTTTCACAAAGTCTTTTGGGTTTTAAAAATTTACCTAACTTGTGTGCTTGCAGGAAGGGGTGATCATTTGAAACAACCCAAACTACTAACAACTCTTTGTTGCAAGTCCTTGGCAAGAGTTTTTGATTTTTATTGTGTGCCTTGTTTTCATAGACTAGCAAACACTTCCATTGGTGCACTAAAATTGAATCATTATCTTTTGTGTCTTGAGCAATAGGCTCTTTTTGTTTAATCTTTAGAGGGCCTGTCTTCTCGTGTGGTCATTAGGACTACTAGTGAGAAGAGGACGACCCAAGTGGTAACGAGGAAAACCCACCTCATCCGAACCACTATAATCAAATGTATTCATGGTGAAAACTATGAATAATGTGTGCTGATTAGTTCATACCGACACTATGTCTCCCCATAAACCCATTTGATCAAATTTATTTGATCAGTTGTAGGGCGTAACCCCTACCGGCTGGGAGCCTTCTATATTTACAGAGCTGAAAGTGCCGCATGTATGGCCACACGAGCGGATGCCCTTACTAGCACCATTTTGTTTTAGAGGCCCAAATCCTTCTAGTTGTTGGGGCAGGAGGTCGGACCTCTGGTAGCGGCCCACACACATACGATTCTTAGTAGAGATACAAAGTTCGCCATGGGGAGTTTTCATGGGGACTGATGCTTGGCTGACCCGAGAAGTGAGTGCCGAGGGTGGAGCCAGTGAGGTCAAGCATCTAAGTATCTGCTCTGAATAGTGTAGCCTCGGGGGTAAAACCCCATGTGGGATCAACAACTATTGTCTTGGCCAGCCATAAGAATTGTGCTTGACTTATGTTAAACATTCAAAACATTCAAGACCAAAAAGAAAAACATTGTGTCTTTTGTGTCTTCAAGTGTATGCAAAACATTTTTACATCAAACAACACACTTTTCTTGGAGTCATTTTGGAGTCTAAACACTAGCAAACATTGAGTCCTCATCAACAGTGTGTCCTCTTGTCACGAAAATCAATCAAATAGTCAGATTGAGTCACAACAAAAATGACTTCACATATTGGAAAAATTGCACAAATTTTACAGAAACGCGTCTGTGTCTGTTTTAACCGCGTCTGTATTGTCTAGGCACGTCTGTGAAGGGCAGAATAGTGTCTGTGTTTATAACCGCGTCTGTGAAGTATACAGTCATGTCTGTGTCCAGAATTGCAAAAAAAAAAAAAACTGTTACAGCCCAGCAAACATAAACAAGAAATCTCAGAAGCATGTCTGTGTTAAATAGAGTAGCGTCTATGTCAGGAAACCGCATCTGTGAAGTATACAGTCGCGTCTGTGTCCAGAATTGAAAAACTGTTACAGTCCAACAAACAAACACAGTCAGTTTCGGAATTCTTGAGCTTCCTAGGTCATTTCTCCAGGGTTTCATTTAGCATTCAACCTATCTTTGGGTCTCACAAAGTCCATCATTGCTTCACATCTCACTTTACATTCACATTTGTCTAAACTTGAGTCAAAAGGTCACTTGCTTGTCCTCATCATACTTTGTCAACACACTACATACAACAACACTTTGCTAGGTGGTCCCTCATCAAGGTTTCTTACCTTTGGGTCTCATTTTGTCTTACTTAGGGTCAAGGTCAGCTTACCTCATCAAGAGAAACTATCCTCTCTTTGGAAGTCACACCTACTCTACTACATACATACTTGGTCTTACACTTTGGGCATTGCAAGTACACTTCAGATTCATTTACATTCCATCCAACTCTTGGTCTTCCATACTCTTTCCATTTTTCATCTAGTCTCAAACATCTTGGTCAATACCTAGTTCATGGTTGAAACCCGTCTTCAAAAATCTAGGAGAGAAACTAAAGAGGCTCAAGAGTCCGCAAACATGAGTTCTTATGAGTATGACAATGAGATCTTTTTCAATTCTGATCATACTACATTACCTGACATGGATGTCTATAGAAACATTTCAAATGTTGAGAACATGGACACTATAAACAACAATGCTACACACAATGACAATGTGGACAACTTTTCAGTACATTCAGCAGATGTGGAAGAATCCATTATGAATCCCCATTTCAATCGATTGGTTGAGGAAATAATGAGGAGGGATAGACAATACTTCTTACACATGATGGGACAAAGTGGAGCCAAGATACCTCATGATTTTGACATGTCTCAAATAATGGAACATAGACCTTTGCAACAACCTCACTCCAATATGGATCAAAGGAGACCTAATAGTGGAGGAAATAGAGGACCACACATGGTACCTGAATCACCATCAACTTTGCTTCAAAAACCAGAGGTCCCACATACACATGGTCAAACATATGATACTCACCTTCGCAGACCATTATGGAAGTCTTATGGAGAAAAATATGCTCAATCACATATCAATGCTATGGATCAACCACCAAAGCAATGGGATATTCCAAGGCATGCTCAAAATTTGGACACAAGGAAACCTCATGTCAAATTTGGGGGCAACACAATAGAACATGACATGCCTGTAGAATATGGTATACATGCGCAAAATAGATATGGGGTTCCTCAACATGAATCTATACCAAGTGGTCCATATACGCAGCATCATTATAAACCTCCTCCATATGAACATGTGTATGATCAATATCATCCATATATGCAACATGTACCTCCTCCAATGGGTACCTCAAACATAGGATGTGGTCCAAGAAGTCGATCTCTACCTAAGAGCAGTTTGGAACAACAAATCAGGGACTTACAAAAGAAAATGGAGGACATAAATGCACCAAAGCCAACATACACAATGAGAGACATATGTCCTTATCCATTTGACAAGAGCATTCCAATGCCTCCTTTTCCTACACACTTTGTGACGCCTAAATTTGATAAGTATAGAGGAAAAGGGGATCCTAAGGCACACATAAGACAATTTTTTACAGCTTGCATTGAGGTAGCAGCAGAAGAGACATATTTGATGCGATTATTCCCATAAAGCTTAGGTGATCAAGCTATGGAATGGTTCTCCCAACTTCCACCTGGTATTAAGTCATGGGATGACTTAGCAGAGGCATTTATTCAACATTTCTCCTACAATATAGAGACAGACATATCAGTCACTACTTTGTGCAATACTAAGCAAAAAGAGGGAGAATCTTTTGCATCATTTTTACAAAGATGGAGAAATCTAGCCAGCAGATGCTCTTGCGAAATTCCACAAAAACAAATGGTAGAAATGTTCACCCAAAATGTTAACAAAGACATTGGCTATGATCTAAGGAAAGCTTGTTTGTCCACCTTCAAGGATGTCATTGAAAAAGGCTTAGCAACAGAGAAGGTCCTAATTGAGCAAGGAGTCATTAAGATATTTAAGGAAAACAAAGATGACTTTAAAGGAAAAGACAAGCCAAGATTTTGGAATAAAAACAAGAACATAGTCAATGATGGTGTTGTTGATGCCAACACGGTGCGACCCAAATTCATCTTTTCGGGATCAAGTTCTACAAACAATCAAGTGAATACTCAAACAACTTCCAGGTCACGAAGGAAGTACACTCCTTTGGGAGAACCACTTGAGTCAGTCTTCAAAAAACTGGTGGCAAACAAGGTAATCACAGTTCCAGATTTTCCTCCATATGAACCAAAGGTTAAACCAAATTGGTGGAATGATGATGAGTATTGTGAATTTCATAAAAGCAAGGGTCATAAAATAGGTAATTGTCATCGACTGAAGAATATTGTGCAAGATCTCATTGATAGAGGTGACATTGAGATTGAGGGACACTCATCCAATCAAGAACATGAGATGTTTAAGGAACCATTCCCAAAGCACGACAAGGGAAAAGCTAAAGTCATAGATGATCAAGCCAACTATACTAGAGCACCTTACAACTATGATTCAACTATCAATCATATCTCGATGGACAATCATATCTCTACTATTACCATCAAGAACAAAAACCCTGAGAATCCTCCTCAGCGACCCAAGATTGTCCTAAGAGGTGTTGGATCTTCTTCCTAACCTACTTTTGAATGTCATGTTACAACTCGCCGAGGTAAAATTACTTTGCCAGGTGCTTCAACTAAAAACACCACTTCTTCATCTACCAAACCTTAGTATGACCTTGTAGAACAGTTAGGGAAGACACCCGCACTCATCTCCATCCTTGAGCTCTTACGCATATCCCCCGCTCATAAAGCCATTCTTGATAAAATCTTGAGAGACACCGCCGTTCCTACTGATCTGAACGTGGACCAGTTTTAAGCCATGGTGGGATACCTTTCCATTCCACACTCCCTTACATTCACGGAAGCTGATGACACCTTTGTAAGTCAGCCACATAATGCACCATTACATATTGAAGCCTTTATACACAAACATCGAATAAAGCGAGTCCTGATAGATGGAGGAGCTGGTCTAAACATTTGTACATTGAGCACCATTAAACAATTGGGATATTCCGATAAAGCTGTGAATTCAAAAAATCAAATCACCATCAAGGCATATGATGATGAAGAACGCTCATCCAAGGGCATGGTCACCTTACCTCTAAGAATTGGGCCAGTTACAAAGGATGTGGTTTGCCAAGTCCTGGATTTAGATCTCACTTATAATATATTGCTAGGACGTCCTTGGATTCATGAAATGAGGGCAGTCCCATCGACATATCACCAATGCATTAAGTTTCCTCACAATGGAGTCGAGGTAACAGTTAACGGCAATCCTAATCCGTTCATATATTGCAATAACTTGAGATCACATACTGAGATCATCATTCCCAGTAATCGTGAAGCTGTTCCTTCTTTGGCATACATTGACCCTGAGTCATTGAAACCTTCGACATCAAAATAGGGTGAACTTAAAGGCAGATTTCAGGACAAAGGCATGGGAGAATACACTTTAAATCAGACCATGTATTTACGACAAGTCATGAGCTCTCCAAAAGAATATGGAAGGCCACATCCTAACAAGCAAACATCCATCATGACGCTCAAATGGGACCCTACTACCTTTCAAAGATGGGGCGAACTAGAAGAGGAAGGTTTATATAAAATGCTCTACAAAGACATTGAAGATGACACACAAGATCATATCAATATACCCTATGAGAAATATGGCAAAGGCTTCAAGATTCTACAAAAATTCGGGTATGATGGAAAAAGCCCTCTTGGGTTACGAAAAGAAGGTGTTATGGAGCCCTTACAACCTAAATTGACTGTAAAAAGGGAGCGCTCGAAGGGACTTGATTTTCTGACTTCCAAGATCCACACTAAAAGGACAGAAGAGGCATCACGAATCAAAATTGCCAAAATTCAACAAGAGAATCGCTATTCCATAGACTCCAATGAATGGGAATGGGGTTCAGACAAATCCTCCAGTGACTATGAGCTCACTGAGACATTCAGAGAGCCAGATGAACCCACAGAAGAGGAGGAGTTTTATAACAAATTCAGAGTTGGTCAAGAAACAACCCATGAGGAGTCTACACAGTCCTTGTCTCAAGGTTCTAGGTTGAAATCACATAGGATGAGAACACCTATTCCAGAATGCGCTACTAGTGATGATAATTTGGATTTGTTCACGATCAAGACTGATGAGGAGAGTGCCATCGATGACCTCGATAATTACCTTGACATACCCGAATATAACCACATCTTCACTCTTAGCCCCGCTAACTTCGAAGACATTAACGGTCTTCCCCTTGTTCATCACCAACTCATTGACTGGGATAATGAAGGACCTGCACATTTGGATACATTCCAAAATGATGAAGCTTTTATTGATTATCTAGGTAGACGAGATCATCTTCCCCCTGGAGACCATAAAGCGGGATACACCATAGAACTTAATAGCGTGGCATATTTTGGTGAGGGTGTCGGACCTTCCAGTCGCAAAAATGTGAAAATAAGAACAAATCAAGGGTCTTATGGCGAAAACCACATTGTGGCACTATCTGACCCCAAAAAAGTAAAAAGAAAGGACGTATCTGAGGGTGAAAACCTCTCTGAGGCACCCGAAGATGGAAGGCTCGACATTCTCCCAGCATCATATGAGGAAAAATCATCCATGTTGGTAGAGGAGACTATCAAAACAAACATTGGTACAGAAGAGGTTCCACATAACATATTCCTGGCTAAATCATTGACAGAGTCCGAAAGGTCAAAATTCATAAGTTTCTTCAAAAAGTGACAAATCAACTTCACCTGGTCATACGCTGATATGCCTCGATTGGATCCGGATTTGGTAATGCATCATCTGACGGTCAAACCGGGGGCAAAACCAGTAAAACAGAAATTGAGAAAAATGCATCCACAAGTGGCATTACTAGTCAAAGCAGAACTTGAGAAATTACTCGATGTCGAATTCATATGTCCAATTGATTATCCTGAATGGATCTCTAACTTGGTACCTGTCAGTAAACCAGATCGCAACATCAGAATTTGCATAGATTTCAGAGACATCAACAAAGCTTGTCCAAAGGATGACTTCCCATTACCAAACATTGACTTGATTGTTGATCTTACAGCAGGTCATGAAATGCTATCATTAATGGATGGATTCTCTGGCTATAATCAGATAAGAATTGCACCCGAGGATCAACATAAAACAACATTTACTTGTTCGTGGGGAACTTTCTGCTAGAATGTCATGCCTTTCGGGTTAAAGAATGCAGGTGCTACATATCAAAGAGCTATGACTACTATCTTTCATGATCTCATGCATGTAACTATGGAAGATTATGTTGACGACCTCTTGGTCAAATCAATAGACAGAAATACACATTTGGACATACTTTCAGTTGCCTTTGATCGGTTGGAAAAATACAAAGTAAGATTAAACCCTAAGAAATGTGTCTTTGAAGTAACCTCTGGGAAGCTCCTAGGATTCATTGTATCTAAAAGAGGAATTGAAGCGGATCCAGCAAAAGTCAAAGCTATCTAGGAAATGCAACCACCCAGAAATATCAGTCAACTTCGATCCTTACAAGGGAGACTCCAGTCTATACGAAGATTCATAGCATAACTGGTAGATAAGTGTAATCCTTTTCAGCACCTGCTACATAAAAACATCAAATTCAAATGGGATGACAACTGTCAACAGGCTTTCCAGATGCTCAAAGATTATCTCTTGAATCCGCCTGTTCTGATGCCACCAGTTCCAGATCAACCACTGTTACTGTACATATCAGCTACTCCAACAGCACTGGGGGCACTCTTAGCGCAACAAATCGCTGAAGGCAAGGAAAAAGCAGTATACTATATCAGTCGCACATTGGTGGGATACGAGCTAAACTACACACCAATTGAGTGCGCATGTCTTGCTGTGGTCTTTGCTTCACAGAAATTACGACATTACATGCTCACTCATAAGACTAAGTTGGTTGCAAGAATTGATCCATTAAAATACCTTCTCAATAAAGCAACACTTACTGGGTGACTAGCCAAATGGGTAATGATACTGAGTGAATTCGACATCAAGTATGTGGACAGAAAAGCAATAAAAGGACAAGCCATCGCAGATCAATTAGCAGATGCTCCCATGATAGATGATGTTCCTCTAAGTTCAGAATTTCCAGATGAATCCATTTTGACAATGTCACATGCAAAACCATGGCAACTGTACTTCGATGGCTCATACACACAGCATGGGGCAAGAGCTGGTATTCTCTTTATAACTCCTCAAGGAGATTCTATACCAAAATCATACCGCTTATCATTTCATTGCACTAACAATATAACGGAATATGAGGCATTAACGACTAGATTATGGATTGCAGTTCAGTGGAAGATCCAGGAACTTCGTGTTTTTGGGGATTCCCAACTTGTCATCCATCAAGCAACTAATGATTACCAAACAAAAGATGAAAAATTACTGCCTTACAAGCAAATGGTGGATGATTTGAAACAACACTTCACAAAGATAGATTTTGAGCAGATACCAAGAGAGCAGAATCGAGCCGCAGATGCCATGGCTACAATTGCTTCATTGATTGATTTACCTCCAAACGAGACCCGCTATGAGTTCTTGGTGGATAACCTTTTGGTCCCTTCATATGAGATAATACCTACTAAGATGATATGTGTTGTCGGTCCCGAATCCCAGTTATATGGTTCCATTTTTACATACCTACGAGACAATACTTTACCTTCTGATCTATCAAATAACCAATGTCATACTTTCATTCGCCAATCCTCTCGATATGTCATTTTAGCTGATATCCTATACCGACGAGGTCTAGATGGCACTCTTCTTAGATGTTTAGAAAGCGACGAAGCTCAGATTGCGTTACGGGAAGTGCATGAAGGGATATGTGGTCCACATGCTAGTGGTCCTACCTTGGCCAAGAAACTTATCAGGACTGGATATTACTGACCCAATATGGAGAAAGACTCATATCAGTTTGTCAAGAAATGTAAGCAATGTCAAATTCATGGAGATCTCATACATGCGCCAGCACAAGAACTTCAACCACTTGCGTCTCCTTGGCCCTTTTGTCAGTGGGGACTCGATCTCATAGGCAAGATTCACCCTCCTTCTTCCAATGGTCATAAATTCATTATCACTGCCACAGAGTATTTCACAAAATGGATTGAAGCCGTGCCTGTCACACAAGTTATTGGAAAACAGATTGCTACATTCATCCTTAACTATATCATATGCCGATATGGTATTCCTGTTTCCATTATTACTGATAACGGGCGTCCCTTCAAAAATCAGGATGTTCGTGAACTCTGTGACCACTTCCATATTTCCCATCATTTCTCCACACCGTATTACCCCCAAGGTAATGGCCAAGCTGAGGCGTCTAATAAAACAATCCTTAAAATCCTCAAGAAGACTGTCGATGACGCTGGCCGTAATTGGCATATCCAACTCAATCCTGCACTTTGGGCCTACCGCACAAGTGTCCGCACGCCTACAGGAGCTACACCCTATTCACTTGTTTATGGCACTGAAGCCATCTTTCCTATTGAGGTCGAGTTACCCTCTTTATGGGTCTCTTTGCAAAACATCATCACTGATGAAGATTACAGGGTCTCTCGCTTACAAGAACTAGAACTGCTGGATGAACGAAGACAAACTGCTTTTAATCATCTCAAGGCTTACCAACAACGAATGAGTCGCAACTACAATCACAAGGTCAAGCCTCGCACATTTGAGGTAGGTGACTTGGTTCTCAGAGAAAACCCCAAGAATCAGCAAGACAGAGAGAAGAAGGGCAAGTTCGAACCAAACTGGCTTGGTCGCTACATCATTACAACAACATATGGATCTGGGGCATATCAGCTCTCAACTACAGAAGGTGAACCTTTGGAGGATCCTATCAACAGCATGCACCTTCGCAGGTTCTACACATAGCTCGTCGGAATATCCTAATTCAAAAATACAAAAAAATCAAAAAATTCAAAAATACAAAAAAAATTATAAAACAAAAAAATCGTTACTTGGTGAAAACTTGGCAAACAGGCGCCTTGTGACACAAAAAACATTGAAAAATCAAAAAGAGTAAAGAGAAATAATTTCGTCCAATGGTGAAAACCACTTCGGTGGCGCCCTGGGCAAGTACCATGGTGAAAACTGGGTCACCAGCACCATGCATAGAGACATTGCTCCTCCCTCCTTCAGGATTCTCTTTCATCATTTCACTTTGCACACACTCACAGCCTATTCATCCATAATAAACTTACCCATTCCCATCATGGCTTGTTATTGATCTACCTAAGAATTGGTTAGCCATTCATAATAAACCTCCCTTTCCATCCATAATAAATCAGATCCTATCTGTGGCTAAGGCAAATCCTACGTCTAGTGATGGGTGTGGAACTGAGAACATCACATGTTTCGAGGAGTACAGTTTCTTCCAGCTTTCTTCAGTCTATTCATGCACAATTTGCAATAAAGCAACATTTGCATCACAGATCCGCAATAAAGTTTCGTCTTCTCCACAATAAACTATAAGCTTCATGGATTCAATCAGTTTCAGATGAGATACAGCAGCAACAATGAGCTTCAATAAATCAAATCTTTCAACAGACTCAGACATATGGTTCAGTGCTATCTATCCATTTTGTGAAAGTAAACATTGTGACCATAATCAAGTAAGACTTATACAGGTGACAAGAGACACTAAACTTGAGGACTATAGTGGATGTTGGTGTCGAGTCTTGGTTTTCTTTTGATTTCATCTTTTTTTTTGGTGACATGTCTTTTAGCTTTTCCGGGATGTCTCTGACTAGAGATTCTATCTCCAGGATGTCTTTGACTAGAAAGGCGAGGATGGGGTATCGTCACCTATTTGTATTTTTTGTCTGTGGATTGTCTCTTAGTAATGCTATGACTTGTCCAAGGATATGAGGACACTGTGAGTCTAGTATGAACTGGGGCATTTCTTGTTTGTGGCTGTCTTATCTCCATGCAAACAGGTACAATGACTTTCTGGGTCGAACATATGCCTCAATTGTCATAACCTACTTGCCATAATAAAACTCAATGATGATAACACACAAGAAGCTCTTTCACTTTCATATCTTCTATCTTTCATCCCCCTTTCTTGATTGACTTCCATCGTCCTTCTCGAGTCCGCGTAGCCTGCTATCACATGACTGAGTATAATGACACACCAAAAACATTTGCATTTCATGTAGCTGCACCTGCATTACCACATATAAGCATTTCATACATACATATAGATATCACAACTGCATCACATCCTGCACACAACACCTGTTAGCACAATTTACATTTGCATTATCATATTCATATGCATTACATACATTTACATTTGCATTGGCATAACATTTTAAAACATAAAAGAACAAAAATATTGCATTACATACATATTTGCAGCCATATCATAAGCATCACATAAGAACATCTAATCACATAGGTACACATGCATATAGCTGCCGCAAAGATGAATCATCTCATATATATATATAAAGTGTCATGATACAATGATGTCAAAAATACATATGGCTACAATCACCCGCAGGTGTCTACAATACAAAAGAATGGTACAACACTGATACAATGGGAGCCCTCTAAGGCTATGATGAACTCCCTCCCTCAGAGCCGCCTGGCCTCGATGGAATCTGAGCCCCTGAAGGACCTGCCCCAGGATCATCCTGCTTGTCCCCTCTATCTGGTGGTGGTGGAGGACCCATGACCCCACCACTAGATGCCTGCCTCCTCCGACTCCCTCCCATAGCTGTCGCTGTACGCGACGGTCTATGGAAGCTCCTCGCCCACTGATCTGCTGGCACTGCACCATAGTAGAGGTCCCTCCAGTACCCTATCTCCTCTCCGGCCCGCAGGACATATGCATATCCTGCCCCTGTGTCCTCCGTTGCCTGTCTCCCGGCCCTCAGCGCTGTCTCAGCCTCTGTATAGCGCTGGATAGCCTGATCTCTCTCCCACTTAGTATCTCTGAGCCTCGTCCTATGCCGATCTCTCTCCCTCTCCAACTCCTGTATCTCATCTGCTTGGCCCTGGCAGATCTCCCTGAGCTCAATCAACTCATCCTCCTCTGGGTCAACCCCCTCTGCCTCTGCTTGTGGCTCCTCCTCTGCGGGTGCCTGCCCCTGTACCTGTACCCATATTGGTTCCTGTACGGGCACCTGTCCCTGTACCTGTCCCTGTCTCCGTCCCTTCTCCCATGCCTGTACTGGCAACTGTCCCTATACCTGTCCCTGTCTCTGTACCTGCCTGGGACCCTGTGCTGCTGGTACCTGTAGGGGCAATCCGTCGCGACCCCTCACCACCCGAGCCTGCCTCTCCTCCCCACCCTCCCTCTGAGGTGCAACTCGCCTCTCTCCCACTACTCCTCTCCTCCTCTGTCGGCCTCTGCCCCCATCGCCTCCTCCATCATCATCCTCCTCACCACCACCATCTCCCTCCAGTGCCTCTCCTGGATCTGTCAACCGCGGGAATGGATGCTCTGTCCAATACGCTGTATACTCTGCATCCATCCCGACATCCTCAATCTCAGGCCACATGTCCCAAGGAAGAGGTATCATCTCCACCAGCTGAGTCACTACCTGATCATACGACAGTAACAGCCCAAACTACGCTTGATCTCTGACTATGCGGGCATACATGCCCGAGCCCCGTGGCATCCTCTAGATCCCGCCAAACTGTCGGCCAACCCTGTCCACTAGCTGCCTCTCCAGCACATAGGGCATCCGCCCAATCAGGTACCTACTCCGGAAGGTGTAGGGCAGCTCCACTGCATCATCCTCCCACTGCTCGCAGCCTAGATAAGGTCGCCATATGACCTCATCAATGTCATCAATCACTTGTCACCAGTACTCTAGCCTGCCAATCCATGGCTGCGAGGTGATCATATCATACAGGTGCACAAAACTACGTCCATGTCCCTGGCCTCTGAAGTGTATCGGCCTCGTCACTGGCAGATGCTCATAAGCCCAAACCTGCAATAGTGTCACCCCGCAGCCGAATCCAACTAATCCATGATACACAAACTGATGCAGCTCATAGTACAAGTGTGCCAGCACACACGGTCCCTAGGCATATCTAGTGTGCCGTGTCACCAGTGTCTCCAGTGCTCCCCCCCAGCCCACAGCCAATCCCCGTGTCGCCCTATCTAGACACAGGAAACCACTGATAGCTCCTCCGATCACCGCCGACAATGCTAAACCTGTGGCTGTCATGGTATCCCAGGCCACGTGTCCTGCCCTCATCTCCAATCCAGGGTCCTGAAACACCCGCCTCAATGCCTCTCTGTCACCATCTCGATCATATGGGATCAGCTCCCCATCGATCGGCACCCGCAAAATCCTATATACATCCTCCAGGGTGACTGTCATCTCACCCATCGGCAAATGGAATGTGCACATCTCAGAGTGCCATCTCTCAGCCAGCGCAGTCAACAAACCCATGTTTTCCCGAAACTCAGGCACATACAATATATGTCTTAGACCCATCTCCTCGATGGTAGCTCTATCCTGAAATGACAACTCAGGTCGCAACCGCTGAGTCGATGGGAATCTCTCCCATGACTCCAACATAGGCAAATACTCCTGCAGTCAAGCAAATCACTCATGTCAGTTATAGTGGCATTCACTATTTATCACAAAATGCTACTCGCTATCTAAATGCATATGGCTATCTACCCTAGTGACACTCACTGTTCATCACAAAGTGTTGCTATTTATCCTAGTGGTACTCACTGTTCATCACAAAGTACTATGTGTGTGACACTCACTGTTCATCACAAAGTGTTACTCACATTTGCACTCACTGTTCATCACAAAGTGCTGCTCATATTTTAGTACTCCCTGTTCATCACAAAGTACTCTATCTTGGTACTCACTGCTCATCACAAAGTGCCTTGATCTATCCTAGTCTTCCTAGAGGACCTGCTTGAGTGTATCCTCTCAGCAGCTTATCCAATCGACAGCGTATGTTCATCACAGAACTGCCGATTTGACCTAGAAGACCAAAAAAACTTGTATTTTTCAACGCAAACGCGCTTGACTGACACAAACGCGCCTACAGACTGCACAGACGCGCCTGAACAACACAGACGCGCTTGTATAACGCAAACATGCTTATACCATGCACAAACACGATTTTGTGACGTAGACGCCCTTGAATGACATAAACGCACCCGCATCCGATGCAAATGCGGTTCCAGACGTAGACGCGCCTGGCACCTACACAGATGCCCCTGGCGGACATAGACGCGCCTGGCACTGACACAGACGCGTTTCAACGGTTTTTGACATTTTTTCACTCTACTTCTAAGCGCATTTATTGCTCTATTCGACATGCATTAATGACAAAATTAAATGCGTCAAAGTACGAGGAGGTTTTGTGGTACTTACAATCATAAATACATGTTATAGGCAACTAATGTAAAATTACATGGACGGTCACAATAATGAATCAAAATCAGACTTCACTAGATTATTGACATTTTGTTAAACATTTCATGCAACCTATTATTGATATTTTGTCAAAAATATGACATCGGTAGCTTAAATACCTATTAGGGGGCTCATTTTCATTCATGGTACTACGATTTCATGTGCAATCATACTTGGGAGGCAATGTAATAGCCTAGTTCTTCTTGTCTCTACATTGTGGAGCAAGAATAATATTTGTCAATTGTTCCTCTTTTTTAACAATCCACTTTACCTTTGTTGATTTTTATCTATTATAACTTGATATCCTTTCTTGCATAGAATTGTCCTCAATCCAAATTCTCTCCTTTCTTGGACCTGTGTGTTCCTTGATTATGACCTCTTTCATTATTTTGTAGGCAAATAAACAAAGACATCCACCTCTCCTCTTTACTTATACAGAAAATGGCTAATTGAAACCACTACATATACACAAAGTTTCTCCTTGCACTGATCGAGCCTCAAAAATGTGTCACCCTTGTTCAACAAGGGTTGATACTCTACAACACGATGCCTATCATTCATGGGCTCAAGGTGGTTGCATTCATGCTCAATAAAAATATGATCAAAACCTTTTGTAGTTTTGCCACCATCATAATATCATTTTACTATTGTCAACATCATACATCCTCATGCTATGCTGGCAATTCATCGGGCTCTTCAATTTATTCACACTTTATATGTTAGTGCCTACCTTTAACTTATGAACCTTCAAATAAATCATCATAATGACTACCTTTAATTTTTTATTGTTCCACCCTACAATTTGGTATTTGAGGTATGTAAAATAGTTTCTCTATAGAGTTTTTTTATCTCTTTGCATTCTTTTGGTTGCCTTTAATTAAATTATGTAATGTTTCCATGATTTCAAAAAATAAAGATTTTAGGAACAAGGTTTGATATGCATATATTTCTTATATACCAACACAACAATTGAATGTTGGGGGTGTTATGGATATTTTAATACAGACATTTAAAATATAGAAGTAGGGTTATTTTAGAGATTTTGGAAGTAACTACACATCAAATTTTGGGTGCTTTTGAAAAGAAAGTGGTATGATGAAATCTTTGGGCATAAAATAGATGAAATGCAATCCATACTACTGCTGCACAATATTTTGGTCGATGATATTTTTAAAATAGTAAAGGAAGGTGTATAGAACAACCAAATTCTTATCATTATAAACAATGAATTTTTTAAGATCCTTTTATGATGTGTAATTTGAGAATATTTTATGAAAGGTCCCTAAATCAATACATTTTAAACTGATTTTAGCAATGACTATCGGATGTAGACAAAATGAATGCTTTTTGGATTAGGATGGTACACAGAATCTACTATCAAAAGGTTGTCAAAAATTCTTGGGACTAGGAGGTGTGAACTGGCATACTCTTATACTTTGGATTGCCTTGCATCCAAATGGTTTTGTTTCTTAATCTTCTCTATCATGGATCACCTAGCATAACACAACTTGCTAGCCAATGAAATCCATGATGTAGCATGAATCACCCAAAATTACACAACTTGTTAGCTAGTAGTATTCACGTTTCTTCTCTTTTCTCTTATCATATGACTAATAGTAAGCATCTCCTTAGTAGACCTAGAAGTCATATCTCTTCTCCTGTGACAAAGTGTTCAAGTAGAATTGTTGGGACTAGGAGGTGCGGATCGACCAGATCCTCCACCCGTTGAATGTAGACAAAATGAATGCTTTTTGGATTAGGATGGTACACAAAATCTACTATCAAAAGGTTGTAAAAAATTCTTGGGACTAGGAGGTGTGAATTGGCCTACTCTTCTGCTTTTCATGCCATCAAAATTTGAGTTTGATTATCATCATTTACTTTGCCAAATTCTTCACACGTAACTCCTGAATCAATTTCCTACACACAAAATGATGAAAATAGGTTTGTTGATGGTGGCTTTCCTAGGTCAAACCTCTGGTTGTGAATTAACCTTGAAGTATAAGGTTTTCCTTTTGAGGGAAAGGATAGATCTAATCTAAAAATGCTTAAAATTGAACATGATACCTTGATGAATCTTTCTTGAATCCTCACACAAGGTTTTAGGATGTCATGTAGACTGTTGATCATGAATGTTGTGCTTTAACTTGAATTCTCCTTCAATGCTTGATGAATGTTTGATTGCTTGTTCACTTGGATTTGAATTGATTTTATAATTAAGAGATCACTTGAATTGTAGGTAGACCTCTTCAAATGATAGGGTAGGCTTCCTTTTATACCTAATCATACATAAAGTGTTTGATTTTTTTCTCACACATGAGGTAAGAAATGAGGGGTCATATTTTGGGTCCCAATCATGAGTACTAGGGCACCTAAGGCATCCTAGTCTTGTCAACTGATTTAGAATGTGACATGCTAAATTGGGCATCAATGTCTCAAGATCAGATGAACCTTAAGTGATTGTCTCCCTTGCATATGATTTGTTTGGGTGATAAACTTCACCATTCTACTCACAATAATTTTATTAAGTCTCAAATATAGGGATCATAATTTATTAATGATGCAGTGAAAGTCCTTCATGAAGGACTTCTAGAAGTATTTTTGGATGAGTCTTTGTCAATTGCAGAGAAAATTCAATTGATGCTTAATGGATTTAAGGAACATGCTTTCAAATTGGAAGCACAAGTTTTGAAGGATGTAGAGAAGGTGGAAGAGAAAAGACTAGATTTTTTGGTGATTAGATGTGAAACAACACATATCCAACTACAAGAAAGCATGATTTTTTTTAGAAAAGTGTAAAGGATGTAGTGGCGGTATACATATTTTGAAGGCAATGGCCTAAATATACTAAGGATATTAAGGGTCACATAGATATTATAGAATCACAAATTGTACAACTATCCAATACTATAGACATGAAGAATGATGCAGAAGGAAACGAAAGGCTTCAAATAGAAACTTGTACATGCAACTAAATCCATTAACTAATCAAAAGAACAAAATTAAGAAACGGTTCAATCATCTAAGAGATGTTGTAGACTTGCAACTCACCAGCTACTTAGTTTTTGCAAGTAAGAAGTTTTTTTGTTTTGGTTATGGTTGTGCTGTTTGTAGGGAGACATTTACAATTTTATATCTATTTTCACTATTTAATGGTTTATAAGTTTGTAATGATAATTTAATGTTCTTTCATATTTTTGTATAGATTCTTTATAATGGCCTATTATAGTGATTTGTTCTATTATGGATAATGATGTGGGTTAGACGACTTTGTCATCGGTGCATGAGAGCTTTGCATGAGTTCTACTTTTAAAAATTACATGAAACATTTTTAATTTATTTGATTCAGTGTTATTTGAAAAAAAGTTTATCAATGATGTTTCCTTTATCCAAGAATTGGATCTAAGATCTTTCCATCAGATAATATGTAACATCCAATGACTAAATATTTTCTTTACAAATGCTTATTTTATTAAATTATCATCTAAGCGTGAATTAAAATTTATATCTGTGCGGAAGCAGAAGATACAAGCTCAAGACTCATGTGCAAGTAAATTTTGTAAAAGAAAGCAAGCAGGCATTATCTTGAATGGATTGGAAACAAGCTCATCAGCTTCCTAGAAGAGAGAAATTGGAGAAAAGAAGAGGAAAGTGTTAAAGGGTGATGAATACATAGAGAGTATGTAATACAAACAAACAATATCTGGAGTGTGTGATGTGACGTCTCTAATTTATGTCCGGAGGGACTAATTGGTTTTGGAATTCCTGGGAAACCTATTGGGCCACGCTTGGAGGAAATCAATGTGTTCATGCAAGGGCCACCTTTTTTCTATTATGAGAATGATGTTTTTGCACCGAAGGATATTTGGAAGATAATATCCAAAAATTTCTATAGTGTGGAACCAGAGTTGGTGGATTCGAAGTACTTTTCGGCTTCTAGAAGACCAAGAGGTTATGTACACAATCTCGCAATAGAAGGGTGATTTCAAGCATTACCTCTCCTCCCCATGACTATTTAGGAAGAGCTTCCTTAGACAAAGGACTATTGGCCTCCATGGGATCAAAGAAAAAAATTGAATTGCATAGACTGTAGATGATGTGGTGATGTCCTTCGTGAAGAACTCTGCACTATAATTGAAAATTCACGAGGGAAACTACAAGATAGTGAACATAAATACATTCTTGAAAAGTGGGAAGAATGGAACTTGGTTTGGGTAGGGCCAGGTCAGGTGGCTCCTCTAGAGGTTGACGAGATAGAAATAATATTAGAATTTGACAAAGATCACACTCATGGAACTTCGTGTGTGACTAATCGATTGCGTTGTTTGGGTAATATTGCATTCCAAATAGATACAGTTGCATACCATTTATATGTCTTGAAAGCATTTTATCCTGATGGCATTAAATTAAAGTACTTTCTCTTCTATCTGGTATTGGTGGAACAAAGGTTGCATTGCATCGACCTAGGATACATATTTCCACAGATACAACATAAGTTAAATGTATCCCAGGTCGATGCAAAGCAACCTACGCTCTAGAGATCACCAGAAAATAGAGAAATAACTCTAATTTAATGCCATCAGGATAAAAGGCTTTAATCAAGACAATGGTATGCAATTGTATCTATTTGGAATGCAATATTACTCAAATAGCACAATCGATCAATCGCACACAAAGTTCCACGAGTGTCATCTTTTTCAAATCCTAATATTATTTCTATCTCGCCAACCTCTAGAGGAGCCACCTGGCCTAGCCCCACCCAAACCAAGATCCTTTCTTTCCACTTTTCAAGAATGTATTTTTGTTCACTATCATGTAGTTTTCCTCATGAATTTTCAATTATAGTGGAGAGTTCTTCATGAAGGACACCACCACATCGTCTAGAATCTATGCTTCAATTTTTTTCTTTGATCCCATGGAGGCCAATAGTCCTTTGTCTGAGGAAGTGCTTCCTGAATAGTCATGGGGGGGAGAGGTAATGTTTGAAATTGCTCTTCTATTGGGAGATTGTGTACATAACCCCTTGGTCTTCTGGAAGCTGAAAAGTACTTCGAGTCCACCAACTCTAGTTCCACACTATAGAAATTTTTAGATATTTCCTTCCAAATATCCTTCGGTGCAAAAGCATCATTCTCATAATAGAAAAAAGGTGGTCCTTGCATGAACACATTGATTTGCTCCAAGCTTGGCCCAATAGGTTTCCCAGGAACTCCAAAACTAGTTAGTCCCTCTGGACATAAATTAGAGACATCACATCACACACTCCAGACATTGTTTGTTTGTATTGCATACTCTCTATTTATTTATCACCCTTTAACACTTCCCTCTTCTTTTCTCCAATTGCTCTCTTCTAGGCAATCGATGAGCTTGTTTCCATGTCATTCAAGATAACGCCTGCTTGCTTTCTTTTAGGAAATTTACTTGCACACGAGTCTTCAGCTTGTATCTTCTTCTTCTGCACAGATATAAATTTTAATTCACGCTTAGATGATAATTAAATAAAATAAGCATTTGTAAAGAAAAGATTTAGTCATTGGATGTTACATATTATCTGACAGAAAGATCCTAGACAATTATTGGAGAAAGGAAATATCATTGATAACCTTTTTTTACAAATAACACTGAATCAAACAAATAAAAAATGTTTTATGCAATTTTTTAAAGTAGAACTCATTCAATGCTTTCATGCACCGACGACAAAGTCGTCTGACCCACAACATTTGATATCGTCAGAATTCCAACAAAAACTAAAGAAACTTCCGATAAGGATGTTGTATATCTGATGTCACTTCCTTGTTAAACAATCATCAAGGAGGAAATATAGCATCCATAAAAAATTTTGGCCAGGGGAGCAAATTTAGCCATCGTCGGAAGAGTTTATAACGTTGTCAGAATTTCGACACAAATGGCATCGTCGGGAAGACCAACGATGAGTTTTCAACGGTTAAATTGGTCAGAAGTCTGACGTGGTGTCGTCAGACTACTGACAATTGTCCATCGGAAATTAGGCCCAAATGTACTAGTGGATTGTGTGAATGAAAGAGATGGATTTAAAAGAGAAAAGAGGAGGGAAGGAAAGCTCACTCTTGATATTTTTTGAAATATTTTGAGTCATTTCCACTTACTAGGGTAGGTGACAAGTGGCAAAACACTCATAACCAATATTTGGATATTATAATGTTGTGGGACAATAGTGCAACACACAAACATCTACACAATGTGATAGTGTGCAAATAAATCACACTAAAAAATAACATTTGACAAGAGAAATACATGATTAACACAAAATTGATGCTGAAAGGTAGTTGCTAAAAATTAATCTAAGCATATTGATAGGGAAAAGGTGATGCAAGGGCTGAAACGTATCTACACAAATACCAAGAGGATGGATGCTAAATTGACTGCAAAAGTGTAGGCAAAATTTCAAAGGGGTATATAATTTTTGTCTCTACACCTCTTAATCTTAACCATTTTTATTAAGTCATAATTTTGAAACTAGATCCAAAGTACTATAATTCTTGTTCTTATTTTGTCTTAAAAGTTTGAGCATATGCATCTCCACTTTTGATCATAATTTTTAGTTGATTTAAAATAAAAAGTGGCCACTTTTCATCCATTTTTGTCCCCCCATTTTTGTTCACATACCTAGATATATCAAATATTGTATAGAACTACAAATACAAGATAGAGAGTAACTTGGAAACTAAATATATAAGTATCTATGAAAGACACAAATGTATGACACAAAATTTTAACCTTTGTTTTCTAGTTTGTAAGATAGGTTTGACAAAAATCCACTTTCCCTTTGGAAATATATTCAATCTATAGAAAAGAATAGCAATGGCTAGGTAGATTACTAAATAACAACAAAAATTGAAATAATAAGATTTAATCTATTTGTTTGAAATAAAATAATAAGATGATAGAAAAGGGGTGATGTTGAAAAATATTGATGCAGTTAATACCTTCACTTAGAATAGCATCTACAATAAAGGAAAAATAGTTGGGGCTATGTAGGATTTTGGTGAGAATGGTCAAACCCATCTTTTGGTCTTTCAACCTCCATAGCAACAAATTTGATAAAGTTGATAAAATTGCATGTTTTCCCATCTCATGTGCATCTAATAGTTGAGAGAAATAATAACAAACATTGTGAATTCTATTACTAAGGTCTCCATAGGCTAAGAAAACTAGTGTGCATAAAATGTTTTGAAGGAAAGATGGAATCCCATATGTTTTTATAACACAAATAGATTCTACACAAAGAACACTACCACCTCATTAGAAGAGGTGAAAACTACATAGTACCAAAGCATTATGCAATGAAAGATCTTGTTGGATGCAATATCCAAGTCCTCATGAAGATGATGAAAAATTATAATACTTATTCACATGGAGAGATTTAAAATTAAATAATAAATTGCATTATTCATATCCAGATTAAACTGTGTGATATTACAATAAAATAATATTCTTATATACTAAAGTTCACAAGAATATCTATAGAGATTATTATATATTTTCAAGAGATTCTAAGAGATTTCTAATAACTAAACCTCAAAGCATCTAGAACACTAGAAGAAGACCTCTATTAAAAAATAAGCATAGTTAAGGGTTTTAAAAGTCATTTAGGCATACAATAGTGGAAATGTAGAACTCAAGAATGCAAAGAAGGTGGAAAAAATACTCAAAGATAGTTAGTTGATGACTATAAATTTGAGATAGTAGTGTGTCACATAGATGCCTACACTCATTGCATAAATAGGAATGTTTAGTTCTTGAGTCTTCAAACACCTTGAGATAGCAAGGATGGGAAAGTAATTAACAAAATTATATGAAAATAAACACAATCGACATATCATAAACAAAATATTAACACCATGGGTGTGAAAATTTTAAACAAAGGCTAGAAACTAAGCTTAAAAAATTATTTAGGGGATATATATAAAATTCAGCATGAAACAAAAAATTGTAAGGATATACAACTTTCTACATTACAATAGTGTCTCTACAAGAAAGAGAAAGAAATCAATACTTCAAGAAAAAAACAATGATAATGGAAATAAGTCAACAATTGTTAGTAACAATAAATAGTAAAGGTATAAACACAATGTAGAATATATTAAAATTCTTATAGCTTGGATAATAACCAAAACACATGTAAACCATTAGATATTACAAGCCTAAGATATTGAGAGTGTTTAAGAATTTTTTTAAACAACACGGGAAAGTCAAAGAGCATGAGTGAGAAAGATTGTCCAATCTAGAAGCATGTGGGATTAATGCTTACATGTTTAATATAAAAGAATAATCATAAATCTGAAAGATAATATGTATCCCAAGCATTAACATATATAAATTAAATGGGTTTAAAGGAAGAGAATTAATAGTAAATAAAATTCACTCAGCTTACCACCTAATTGAAATGCTCTTATTTGGCTATTAGGAAACAATCATATGCTATTTTTTTTTTGAGGATGCAAACACACTTGAAGAGATGCCTATGCATCTATATTTTAATCTACATGTAGGAAGCTTATAAAGAAGACTAAATATTAGTCACAACAAAACATGATATTGAGAATCAAAACATTAAACATAAAAATTATAAATAATCATAAATATGGACCTTAGATTAGTCAGAGAATATATTATGAGGATAGACCCTTAAATAGATACAATTTAAAGAGTTGAAATTGTAGGGTATGCAAGTGCCAACACTACAATGTGGAATCTAACTTCAACAAAAATAATATCTCTTTCCTAGATAATTAAATGGTCCCCCATATATAGTTTCTACTCTTAAAAAACTACTTACATGTAGAAATCATAAATTCAAAAGAATGCATAGTGCACTGGTCATTACTTTTGTGCTCACTTTGTGATCATCAAAATTTTGAGAGAACAAAATAAGAATATATTCTAAATAATAAACAACAAACTTTAAACTTTTATTAATATTGTGGAAAACATATTTAGAAAGCACTCTTATAATAGTTAGGATATTTTCCTACAAAAATATTTTAACAAAATAAAACAATACATGTGAAAATTAGACAATGTTCAAAATATAATTACAAAATATATTTATAATTACAATGTTTCATTGAGAGCACAACATCCTTAAGATCAACACTCTATTACAATACATGATTCCAAAATGAGCTTTGTTTTATTACAACATCAATACAATGTTCTTACAAAAAGTGACTTGTGAATTACAATTAATATGGATTAAACCAACACAATGTAGTATAAAGTAATATCTACACTATTTACTAATAGAATGCTTAAATATTATAAAATTAGAATGAAAGGGTCCTACTGTGTGATAAATGACTAAATAAAGCACATACATAGAAGTGTGCATATAAAGTTGGACTAGCTCTATATATATTAACTATTATAATATCTTTAAGTATTGCAAAATTAGAATGAAAGGGTCTTAATAATGCAATTAGAATGGGAGGGTCTTAAT
Source organism: Cryptomeria japonica (assembly GCF_030272615.1). Classification (NCBI taxonomy): domain Eukaryota; kingdom Viridiplantae; phylum Streptophyta; class Pinopsida; order Cupressales; family Cupressaceae; genus Cryptomeria; species Cryptomeria japonica. The sequence goes on along the minus strand of NC_081407.1, from coordinate 992,238,710 downwards.
AATGCAAAAATGTGATACACATCAAACAAGACGTGTATAGAAATGTGTGTATACAGATAAACTAACCACATATATGAATTTGTACATATATGATTGAATACAAAATAAAGAAATAAATTCAACTTCAATACAAAAATGTGATACACATCAAATAAAACGTGTATAGAAATGTGTGTATACAGATAAACTAACCATATATATAAATTTATACATATATGATTGAATAAATAAAGAAATAACTTCAACTTCAATACAAAAATGTGATACACATCAAATAAAACATGTATAGAAATGTGTGTATAAGATAAACTAACCATATATATAAATTAGTACATATATGATTGAATACAAAAATAAAATAAAAAATAACTGCAATTTCATAGACACTTTTATATTTACACCAAGACCACACAATTTCATACTATATATATGAATATGATGAAAGACATACCCCAAACATACATGATTGAATACAAAAATAAAACAAAAAATAACTGCAACTTCACAGACACTTTTATATTTACACGAAGACCACACATTTTCATACTATATATATGAATATGATGAAAGACATACCCCAAACTACATAAAAAGTATTTATTGACTAGAAGAGTTATGTGTCTAACCTCTGAACCTAGTAAAACTTAAACCTATAACCTAAACCTATAACCTAAATGCCCAAACCGCTGTATGAGGTACAGCCTTGTACAGCGGTGTACCCAGGTTCGGCAGAGACAGTATCTGTTTCTTTGAATTGATCGCTTTTATATTTGTCAGTAGCTTTTGAATACATTAAGTTGTTGAACGCTGGCTTATCTGGGTTTGGAGGATCTCAAAAAGAAAAACCGATAACAGGCAATGGAATTAGGTTACCGACAGCAGAAATGGCAGTATTCAGTATAGGTTGGCTTATTTGGATAAACATATATTTTTTTATCCAGAAAGAAAGGCTGGTCTATTTTACACTAAGACATTTCCTTTCTGTCTTGGATCGATTTCCATATGCACAAACCGAATTAAAAATGCAAAGCGGTGTACCTTCTCAACAAAATAAAGAAATCCTTGTTCTGCTGAGAACTTGGTAGTTTAGTTAAGTTTCTGTCTACGAGATAGGTATTCTTTGATCGGAAATTCTATTCACAGATGGGAAGGATTGCTTCATATCCCTGTACATTACAGTCCCCCTTTCCTATTTAATAACAGGAGAACATGAAAATGAAGCTCCATGCTTCATTATTTAAACTAATATACGTCGTTTGTATTGTTATGAGTGACTGCCTGTGCCAATGCTCTGACTAACCCAGAAATCCTTCCTGTAGATCTGAGATTGTTGTGGTGAAGAAAGCAGGCGTTCCACTGGGTGAGAAGAAGGTGCTGCTGATGCTGATCATGGCTGGTGGTTCGCTTGTGGGAAGCCAACCATTTGGCTTCAATATAACGTTTTTTTCTCCACGGAGGGAGATGCAATCCCCTTGCTTTCAGCGATCTCTTCGCCGCGTCACACATGATCCAGATGATGTCACGAAGCTTATCCACGCTTCCCACAAGCAAACTAGGAATCACCTCCACCAAAGCTGCATATTCTGCAGTGGGCCGAGCGATCTCAAATTGCGCTCTGAAATCTATGTCCACCAACAGCCGATCATTGCTCTTCGCCCCCAAAATCACGTCAATGAACTCGTAATCACCTGCAGAGATTAGAAACAATTTAGGCAAAAACCCAGAAAAAAACATGGTGTAGATTTGCTTCTAAGAAACTATAGATCGACGAACCTAACCTGCAGGGTATCCGTTCGTTTGCTCCCACCGTGTTTTGCAAATACCTGCATTATACCCTGCGCGTCGTAGATTGTTCATTACGTTTCGTCGCAGATTACTGTGGCCATCGTTCTGAGCAGAAAGGCCTAAACTCCGCAGAGCTTCTCTCACATCTCTAAGCAGCGTTGCCTCCAGTTGTGTTCTGCAGGAGCAAACACCCTGTACTTGCATATATATGTTAGGGTTTCTGAATAGATTAGGGTTTCTGAAATTGTTAGTTGGTTGGTTAGTTAGTTACCTGTAGAATGTGGCAGAGTTCCTCTCCCGGAAATAGAACTGGGTGTTGAGGAGTGGAGCATTCGTTGTCACTTCCGCAGTCATCAACCCATTCTTTTTTTACTCTGTCTTCTTCTTCATCATCATCATCTTCCTCTTGAAGAAAGCTCAAGTCCGTGAAAGAGAAAGCGTCGATCCTGTGATGGGTGTTAGTGTTGGGAGGGTTTGCAGTTGCAGGCGGAGGTTCCATTGGTGGAGAATCATCATGAAGATTATGAATCTGGGTGCTTTTTCTTGGGTGAAAATGTGGGTGTGGGTAGGAAGGAGACGGGTGTCCTTGAGGAAGGTGAAGCTCGGCCTTTCGTGGGTTCGATGGCACTTTCGCTGGGACAGCGTGGTAGCGGCACATTTCGATCGTCGCTGTCAATTTTTGTTTTCGTGATCGATTTAAAGAGGAGTGGGAGAGACTTTTACCGCGGCATCTCTCGCAAAACGTGGGTTGAGCTAGAATAATGCGTGGATATCCATGGCATATGCTGTGGATATCCATAGCATAGAGCAGAAAAGAGTTGATTTTGGGAGGATGAAGATAGGGGAGAGGGATTAGTAGTTGTACGGGGTCTAATAGTAGTTATGGCAATTGTTCATATAATATCCAAACTTGTCACATATATATACTGTATAATGTTAATAAATAATCCATATGTAAATTTTAAAAATGTCAAATGTTGATCAAAATGGACCAATACTTGAACATAAAAGAACCTATAAATGTTATATAAAAAAGGAATAAATACATTAATTAACAAGTGAATAGATCATTTTTTGTTTCAAATAAAATATCATAGCTATCTACTATATGTATGCCATTTATAAATGTATGCCATTTATAAAATAAGATACTCACTTCAACAACTACTATTATCATAGTGAAAAAATATTGTACACATAAGAATAATATTTTTTCACTATGATAATAGTAGTTGTTTAAGTGAGTATCTTATTTTATAAATGACACACTTATAGTGGATAGCTATGATATTTTATTTGAAACAAAAAATGATCCATTCACTTGTTAATTAATGTATTTATTCCTTTTTTATATAACATTTATAGGTTCTTTTATGTTCAAGTATTGGTCCATTTTGATCAACATTTGACATTTTTTTAATTTACATGTGGATTATTTATTAACATTATACAGTATATATATGTGGCAAGTTTGGATATTATATGCACAATTGCTATAACAACTATTGGACCCTATACAACTACCAGTCCCTCTCCCCTATTACATGGAGACCAAGCCTCCAACATCGTACACAAAACGGATAAGGTTAATCAAAGGTCAAAAATTGATGGCCCATGGGCTCTGATTTTCAGATTTCAACGTGAAATACAGTTGAAATTTTTATGTGCCTCTTTAGATATGTATGCAAGTTGGACAAAATTCACACTGTTTCCCCCTTACTCTAGTTATTTTATCCCATTTTGTACTTTGTCATTGAGATCTCAATTTTCATTGTCTTGATGAAAAAAAATTTACAGTCTAATTAAGAATATTAGTAAGGATAGTTCAACAAAGGTCTTTATCAAAATGGTATGCGAGATTTAAAAATTAATCTATACAAGGGGCACATATCTTGACGTTGATGTGCCTTTTTCTCCTTGTATAAGTTGCTTTTTAGGTTCTTACATAGATCTTTTTGAGCCTTCAGATTATTTTTGTTATCTGATATAGGGGCACGAGTTTATAGGCTGAAACCTCCTTGGCTAAGAGCTGCCAAATTTGCTCTAGACACAATCACGACCTCATCTCCTATGGTGTTGGAGCCTTGCACTCAACAAGACTTATCCCTCGTGGGCTCATTTGGAGGCATTCAACTTTTGATAATAAATAGTTATTTTTATGTTAATAGATATTGTATAATTAATTCTTTTAAATTTACTTTACATATAATACACCAAAATGTATTCAATTCTTCATTAGTAATACAATATAAAACATTAGTTGTTCATTGCATACTCCATATGAAATAAAATACAATATAATTCATTACACAAAGTTTACTTTTGAAAATATAACAAAACTAGAATAAAATATTATATTAAAATTTATACAATTTTGAAAAGTAATTTTTATAAATGCATAAACGTCAATAGATACATATTATTTAATAGAAAATTTACAACTCCCAGTCCCTTAGTAATTAAATATGTTCCCAACTTGACTTAATTTAAACTCTGATTTTTTAATGTCATTTCATCTCTCACAAATACTATGTAATAAATGTTTAGACTAGATATTTCAACTACTAAATGTAGACACCTAAAATATAAGTCAATTTATCTCAATTATTCAACTATTTCTTGTCCTCCTTATTAATTAAATAATATCTTTCTTTTTCTTCTTTTTTTTGTTAGTCCATGTTAACCATGTGACCTAGCCTAACACTTGAATAAGATCTTAATTTTTAATTAATTATCTCACACTTTTATTTTTTTTAGCTACATCCTTAATTTAATTAATCCACTTTAGCGCTTCCTTCTATTATACTAAATAAATACCTCAATTTATTTACTTCAATTCCCTAACCCCCATTTCTTGTTAATAGGAATTAGTAAAATATTTATTTCCATATTTTCTCTCCCCAAATGTCACTTCTTCCACCTTTCCCACTTGCATCTAGGTCTAATCCTAATCACTTTTTTAATTCCACCTAACATACCCCTAATCATTTGCACATTCCCTAATCCTTGGATTAAGGAGAGGTCACCCTCTTGGTATAAATGACCACCCAATATGTCCTCTAAGCTTTAAAGGCTTTCCCCTTTTGGAAAGAAAGACCACATGGGTCCTTTTGAAAAGGTAACCAATTACCTAAAACCATTAATTTAAAATTTCTTTATTCTTTTCCTTTCCCATTCCTTTTGAGTGTAGGACAAGTCTTGTCTTTAAGTTAAGATCCTCTCTTATCTTTGTTAGAAAAATGTTGTCACAACCTTGCAATAACAAAAGGTTATTGATGCCTTCTAAAAGATAGATAAGTTTAGTTTATTCTAAATGCTTGATAAGGCACATTCTGGATATTAGATAGACGTGTTTTTTTGTTGGTGCATTTTGAGTACTGGATAAGGTGCATTCTGTATGCCACAAAAGTGCATCTAGATTGCTCGATAGAGCTGATATAGCCATATTTTATGTATATTTTTTAATCATTATAAATCTTGATTGTTTATCATTAGGTTACAGATCTAATGCTGGATATTTGTTTGCTTTGTTTTCCCTAGAAGGTAATCCTATTTTATGAGAGCATTATATTACGTTTGTGCATTGTGATGTATTTGGAGAGTCTAATAGCTATTGAGTTGCCTTTGGATCTTCGTTGGTGATACTCCTATGAGGAGCTTTCTCTACAAGTATATTGTAATATGTTGTTGATTTTTTAATAATATATTCAATGGCTTTGGAGTGTGTCCAGTTTATCTCCCAAAAATATTTTTTCCATGTAAATCACTGTGTTGTGGTATGTATGTTTTTTATTTTATTTTTTTAAGTTTTTGTAACTCTTGTAAAGATTCAATTTTTTTTGCATAACCCTCTTCTCAAGGTTAGTGTAGAAAGTTGTTCCTTTACCTCAACTTCCTTTCAGTCATCCTAAGGTACCATCTCACTCTCAAGCCCTCGCATGTTGCCACTTGGAAACATCTTGAAAACTCTCATTTCTTGAAAAAAATCATCTCTCATAAATACTATGTAATAAATATTTAGATCAGATATTTCAACTACTAAATGTAGACACCTAAAATGACCACTTTTGTTTGTTTAATTTATCTCAATTATTCAACTATTTCCGGTTCTTCTTGTTTATTGAATAATATATTATTATTTAACTTATTATCTCATACTTCTATTTTATTCAACCACATCCTTTGTTGTAGATAGGGGGAGCGATGTTGTAGTTTTGTAGTTTGTGTTGTGGAGATACCCTTTGTCTTTGATGTAAAACGGGGAGTGAGTTTCTAGTTGGCACAAATGTTGTCATCAATGAAAAAGGCGAAGATTATTGCAAATACGAGTTCTATTAGCAGCAACCAAGAAGAAAAACTGAAAGGGGGGGGGCGAATCAGTTTTCACCGAATTAAGATAATTTATGCACAATCTCAGATCTCAACAACAACAACAACAAAGATAAGAACAATGAAACCACAACACATAACATCAAGATTTTGATGTAGAAAACCTCGTTAAGGAATTAACCATTGTGGGAACCTACACACAATAAGATGATACTCTACAATAGTATGTGTAAATATTACAATGAGGAATGCACATGCATTTAGGTACACTGCCTAGAGCTCACTACTCAAAATAAGATGACCCAGAAGGCTCCAACCGTTAGGGAAGGTTCACTACCTTACAATAATGGTCGGACTACAATCAAGATTACATTAGCTGCAAATATAACATCTCCTTATGTCTGATGACAGTTTCGGTTAAGCACATGTGTTTTCCCTGCAACAATCTCTGCTCAATACACCACATCGAAGGATAAATTTTCTTAAGCACCACATGTTGGCAGTGGGCCAGCGTCCCGCGCGAGGATTCACGACATGGTTTAACAACCTCTTGTGGATTCTATAAGTCTAGTAGTTGTATCAGGCATTGACAGGTCGATGTTTTGGTGCAACAACAACCCTAGCTTGTAAAAAATGGTATCAAAGTCTTGTGTCTCGTAATAAGTCTAACAACTTGAAGAAGATATTGAATCTTGAATCCATGGAGATGAGTTTACAGAAGGAACTTGAAGTAGCACTTGAGGACTATGATGTTGAAAGGTTGAAGAACTTGAAGCTACAAGATGAGTTGAATTTTGCAAAGTAATTCATTCTTACCCCACAGGAGAGGTTATCATATGCTCAAGCTAAAAGGAAGGAACTTTTACAAAATTCAGATGCTGAAGAGAAGAATACCCTTAAGGAATTATGTCAGAAGCCGAGTCAGGAGAATGGTGTCATGAAGAATGAAATGCAAGCCATGAATATGAGGATGTCCAAGGAGATTGAAGACCGAAATAAGAATGAAGAAAATCTTGTTATATCTTTGAAAGACAGATCTGAGGAATGCATTAGGTTGGCGCATGAGAACGATGTGTTGAGATATGAGTTGGTGCAATCATAGAACAATGTGCAAGAGTTGGAAAGAATGATGTCAACCCTGAGAAGTGATCTGGATGCTGCAAATGAATACAAAAATTTTTAGGGTCAGTTCTGCAAGGCTTGATGAATTATTGAAGGATCAAGGAGACATTGGAGACACTAGAGGTCTTGGATTTGAGCATGGACAAAGCTCTGATACTGCAAATCAAGGGAATCCACCAGACAACCAAAATAAAAAATCACCGGTAAGGCAACCCAATGCACATAAATTTAATGGTAGATGCTTTGTTTGTAATAAGTTTGGACATAGAGAAAGTCAATGCAAAAATAGAACAAATCAGAATAATAATACTATTCCTGATTAGTGTTCAAAGTGTAATAAGTATGGTCATAGGATAGAAGATTGTAGAATGAATGTGAGATGTCATGCATGTGGAAAGTTTGAACATATGGCTAATCAATGTAGGTTAGAGAATGGTCAAGGACTTAGCAAGGAAATTCAGAAGAACAATGTTACTTTCTATGCATGCAACAAAATAGGACATATTTCTGAATATTGTAGAAGTGAGAATACACCGGAAGGGAATGACACATCAAATGAGAAAGGAAAGAAAAAGGTTGATGGAATTTGGCTGATTCATTCTAAATAGTGGATTAGGAAGTCTGAAGATCAATTGACAGAGGTAAATTCTTCAGTTACCCAATAGGCAGAGCAAAATATTCCTGCATCGACAGGAAACTTATCCAGTAACTAAGGCCCTAGCCTTAGGGGGAGGCAAATTAATATCAGATCCTACATTGCCCCTGATAGTGGTCTGAAAGCTTATTTTAGATCTTGGTGAAGACAGTCTGGAGATTCACTGATGATGGATAATGAATTTTGTATCCAGTATCATATGGCGACATGCATTGATGTCATTGGGAAATTAGGGTTTTGCAGATTAAAAGGGATAAGTTGTTGTTAGGTCTCAGGAAGGAGAACTGAGAGGGGGGAGTGAATCAGTTGTGTACCAGTTGTCAATAAATTGTAATCCAAATGCAAGTTATTTCAATTCAAACTTAAATGTCGATAAACCAAACTTAAGTGCCACTAAAATAGATTAACAGATATAGTAGTACTGGTTTAACTTAAATGCATAAAACATAAAGAGAGAATACATCCACAACACATAACATGGAGATTTTGACGTGGAAACCCAGTAAGGGAAAAAACATGGTGGGAAACCTTACCCACAATCATATGATACTACTGCAGATAGTATGTGTATACAAATGGGGTTTGCACATGCAGAAAGTCCAACTGCCTAGAGCTCACTGCTCAATCAAAAAATAGGAGTCATGCTAACTACACAATTGGATGGTTAAATCCAATGATAATGTTCTGCTCAAAATAGCATCTCCAATGCTAGATTCAATACCGGTTAAGCTCTGAACATGAGTGTCAAAAAACCTTCATAACCTTCCTTCAACCTTTGAATAATGTCTGTGATTCACACAAGGATCTGCTTATTTTCTCCATTCAATATTCAAACACACTCATACCATATCTCATATCCTGATCTTTAATAAGATCTTACAATCATATATACAAAACCTAAGACCAAATGTATAGGTCGGCTCACTAAAGATATTATAAGTGAATCAATTACAAATAAGTCTTGATGCAATACAACATGTTGGCTCAATACATCTACCACAATATCCAATTAATAAAAAATCTCCATAACGTGCCCTATTGATCTAGAATAGATAATATGTATCGGTCCATAACCTAGACCTGTCTGTCGGTAAAGGCAAATCTGTCAATCCGATTAGACCAATAAGTAAAACACCAAATTCAAACTTCCAATCCATGTCTTTGACATAACCATATGATCTCCAAGTTATCATCGTTGTCGGTGAACAATATAACCTGTTGGTGAACACATACTGGTGACTATGCATAAGCCACTAACCATACTGGTGAACATAATGTAAACCTCCAAGAAGACAAGTGTTGACATCAATGTCAAAACCAATGCAACACATGACGAAGTCATCCATAATACCAACAATCTCCTCCTTTGGCATTGATGGGAACACTATATGGAAAAACATCTAAGTGCCAAAAACAAAATGCCAAAACCAGTAAACCAATCAATCTCCCAAAGGTAGATCAATACAAATTTTGTTACAAAACCAAAAATATATATATCCAAAGAGTATATATCTCTCCCCAATGAATAATCTCTCCCCCAAGGAATAATGTTTTTCCATAGATATCTCTCCCCCTTTGACATCAAATGCCAAAGCAGTTAAGAATTTAAAACATAGCATTCTACCAACTACTCCCCCTGAAAAGTAGCTCTCCTTCATCAAAGCTAGAAAAAGATTTTTCTGTTAGTTCCTATCGGTTTGATGCCAATCTTCAAAATCTAAGTCTCTACCGGTGGGGAAATTACCCCAAGATGCTCTCTGAGATATTCAAATGTTTCCTTAGGCAAAGGCTTTGTAAAGATATCTGCAATTTTCTCTTTAGTATTCGCATAAACTAATTTCACTTCATTTGCTTCAACATTCTCTTTCAGAAAATTATACTTAATAGAAACATGGTTTTTTCTTAGAGTGAAATACTGGATTCTTTGATATATCAATTGCTGTTGAATTATCACAATAAATGATTATTGGTTCTTTGCATTTTACCTTTATATCCTTCAACATTTGCTTAATCCATAATACCTGAGTACAATTAGTTGCTACTGCAACATATTCTGATTCTTCTATTGATAGTGATGTACAAGTCTATTTCTTGTTGATCCATGAAATCAGTCTTATACCAAGAAAGAATGCACCACCAATGGTACTATTTTTGTCATCTACATCTCCTTCCCAATTTATATTAGTGTATGCACATAAATCAAAATTTTCATCTTTAGGATACCCTAAAAAAGGATTTTTTGTGCCTTGTAGGTACCGGAAAATCCTTTTAACTATTGATTCATGATTTTCTTTAAGATTGCTTTGAAATCTAGATACAATACATACTGCATTCATTATATCATGTCTTGTTTGTGTCAAATACAGTAAACCTTCAATCATCGATTTGTACGTTGTTGGATTGAGAGGAGCTGAATCATCCATCAATGTCAATTTATCCGTTGTAGTCATAGGAGTACTTACCGGTTTGGAATTTTCTATACCAAATTTTTTCAAAAGTTCCTTCAACTACTTTATTTTACATATGAATATACCTTTATCTGTTTGTGAAATTTGCAAACCTAGAAATTTTTTTATCTCTCCAATCATAGACATTTCAAATTATTTTGGCATTTGATTAGCAAAGTCCATTTTCACCTCCAAAAATGATATCATCTACAAAGACTTCAATAACCAAAATATCATCATTGGTAACTTTGTAATACAAATTGTTGTCAACATTACCTTTTGTGTAACCAAGCTTCAAAAGATATTTATCAATGGATGTGTGATGAGCTGATTTCTAATTTGGGAAAGATTAAGGGAGACAAGAAAGGTACATTTCGGTATGGAAATCTCATTGTGTGTTTGATGCTTTTCTTTTTGCATGAGATACTGGGATCCGGTAAGAGGTAATGGGCCTTTGATATACCAGTAGGTAAACAGATCAAGGATGCATTAAGAAATTTGGGACAAGACAAAGACTCCATTTTGTGGGGTTATTTCAAGGCATTTCAAAAAGCTATGAAGAAGAGGGAAAGGATCCCTAAGCATATTGTTAATATATACTCTACCGACATATGCTTTATGGTGAAAAAGGATGAAACTTTGATGGAGGCAGTGTAACCTAGGACTATCTGGGTTACTAAGATGGGCTATGACGTTGATGCACAAATATTGGACCTTTATGCCAAGATGCTTATATATGCCCCGATTGATGAGAAGGAGAAAACATTTGGAACAACTAAGAAGAAGGAATTTGAGGTGAAGATTGGTTTCAACAAGAAGAAAACGGAAGGAAAAATCAAGAAGGTTGGACAAGTTGTCCATAATATGTCCTCTAAAATCAAACAAATCATTGGTTTGGCAGAGACATCTCCTCCGATAGTTGTTCAAGCTTCTCAAGTAGTAGGAACTGGTAAGGGTTTATTTAAGAGGAAGAAACCGAAAACATTTATTGCTCCTGTTGAATCTGGTTCTTAGACTAAGGAAGAAATCCCAAAGATTCCTAAGATCTATATGAGGATTTAGAGGAATAAGCCCGAGGAAGGGAAGCTACAGAAATCCACAGTCACTCCTCCGACAGCTCAGAAGAAAATTTTGAAGGAGAGGAAGCCTACTGAGAAAAGGAAACTGGCCAAGGAGTCTGATCCCACCCTCGGTAAGAAAAAGAAATCAGATTTTGATATTGCTCTTGAATCTGGTAAAAGTGTAAAGGTTATTGCTCCTCTTTCTGTTGTTGAATTGATTGATCAGATCACAAAGGATGGTATCTTGAGTAACATACATTACTATTATGGTGATATAGATGATAAGGAACAAAAGGAGATTGAGGAATCAATTTTGTTATATTTAGACATATATAAGAAAGCTTTAATTGAAATTGAGACTCAAATACCAATAGATTTGTATAATAAATTAGATGATAGGAGGTTATCGGCTATTGAGAAGGATAAGCATTTTAGATTCAAGAATTGCTAACTGTTTGTCATGCTATAACTGATGAAGAGATGCAGGAGTGTCTAGAGTTTTCTAATAGAATAATTTTCTGGAGTAGACACTGGCATACAAGTCTTATGGTGCGAAGAGTAAATGAAACTGTGAAGGAAACTCATGAGGCTTGGGTTAAATTCTGTGTGGATAAACCAGGTTTCTTTACATCACTAGATATTCCACCTAAGCCTGACATTCTAGACATCCCGATTGATGCTAAATGTAAAGGCATACTAGGTTGAGATCCACCTGTTTTGGAATGAAAAATATTGGAGGACATTCCTCTGACAGTTACACTTGTACAGGATGCTGAAATAAATAAACTGATATAATCCTCTGGTAATTAATGTTGATACAGTTGAAGTGATGTTGATACAATTGAAGTTCATGAGGTTGAGGCAGTGGAAATAACTGCACCAAGTGGCGAAGCCACCAAGTGCTGAGGAGGTAAAGGATAAAGTAGATCAAAAGGTTTAAGGTTAGGTTGATCAGACTGAGGTCTGGGTATCGACACCTTCACTGACTATTGGTCCCTCATTGTTGGCACATGACTCATCCAGTCAAGAAGATTTTGGTCATCTTGTAAATAAGAATATTGAGCAACTGAGCATTTTTGAATTGATGTTTGGTGCAACTCAAAAATTAAGGAAGGAAGGGTCAAAAGATAAGCAGGTTATTGAGCAAGCTACTCCTATTTTGCAGTAGCTTGCACCAGAATGCAAGATTGATCAGGTATCTAGTCCATCCGGTAAGTTGAAATGTTTGACTGGGCACATTACCAAAGAGTATAAAACTCTTCAACAAGTGTCAAACCGGTAGTTGGTGGAAAGGTATAATGCAACTAGGAAGGTCACCTGTGATAACATGAACACATCCGACAAGGCTAAGATGACAGATGAGATGACAAGGATTGATGAGGCTCTTCATCAATTCATTTGAATATATTGGTCTTGCATTAACACAACAAAACTAACAACGGACCTAGATAAAAAGGTTAAGGAGGATATGGACAAGTTGGAACAACTTGTGGTAAGTTTTGATGGTACTGAATCATTGACCAGCACAGTTTATGGTTAAATTTTTCTTTTAGAGTTTGAAATTTCAGCCCTGGAGAAGGAAAAAGATAAGTTAATCTGGTGGGCCAGAGAGTTGAGAGGTTTGATAAGTCCCCAGCTAAACACTTTGTTACTTCATAAGAGAGAATGTATGAAATAGATGAGTTTTCCCACACTAGCAACCCTAACAGAGGAAGAACTGCATGCTTACATTCTAAATGGTTTGTATCTATTTTGGGAACTTTGAAATCCAGTTGGGATACTTATTTAGCATTTTTGAAGGTTGCTTATCTAGATATTTTCAAGTATATCTAGATTTGGTAATCACATTTTGGTTTGTACATAATTTCATTTCTTATTCCTTTTGCCCTGGTCTTTGGCATTGTTGTCAAAGGGGGAGAGGTGGATGTGAAAAATGTCTAGGGACATAAGAAATAATGTATAGCTCAGGGGGAGTAGTCTTCTGGGATCAGTTTTGGGAGATCGGTTTTTTTATGGGAACTAGTACAACACTTCAGTGATTCATTTTTCACATGAGTGTTTCCATCAATGCCAAAGGGGGAGATTGTTGGTAATTGACACTCATCTGGGTTATAACTATTGTCATTGATGGCAACACACTTCATGGGAGATCCAACAATCAAGATAACCAACATTCACTTCACTGACATTCAAGGAACCGACAAACTTGGAGTTGGTATTCTAAGGCCGACATAGGAGATTGATCTAGGAAGCGTGGAAGCAGCAACGATCATATTTTTTTATGTTTATATTTTATTTGGGCCGACACATGTCTTATCTTTTGTGATATGTTTGTAAGTTGACATAAGGCATTTGTGTTTATTCATGTAAATGGGTATATAAGTCAGTTCGGGTTAGGTCATTATATAATGATGTGGATACATGGGAGATAAGTGATGTGAAAGATTTTGTGATGTTATCTTAATCGATAGAATGTGAATGTAAGGATCCGCAATCGGTCCTGATTATTGGTCTAGAGAATTGGGAAGCGATCTAAGATACCGATAAGGGAGGTTACAGTTTAACCGGTACAGACAGTGCTTTAACTGAAACTCATCTAGCATAGCAGATGCACATTCTGAGTTCAGTTTTTATTTGTAATCCAGTATTTGGATCTATAGTCAGTGAGGCTCCTTTTTTGTGATGAGTACTATGCTCTAGGTAGTGTGCCTTCCTGCATGTGCAAGCCCCTCTTGTAATATTTATTCATTTGGCCAGTGGATAGATATTGTGGGTCACCAATCCCACCGTGGTTTTTCCTCTTTGAGGTTTTCCACATATAAATATCTATGTTATGGTGTTGATTTATATGGTTGCATTCATATTACTTTCTATTACTTTCTTTTATGCATACCAGTTAATAAGTGGATGTGTTAATAAGGTTAAAATTACTCTATATGGCAGAACACTGATTCACCCCCCCTCTCAATGTTTTTTGGATTCCAACAATTGGTATCAGATATTGGTCATAGGTTCGAATCACGTAGGATGCAATGAGTGATGTTGGGAGGTAGATTGTTGGCAGTGGGCCAGCATCCCTCGTGGGGATTCATGACATGGTTTAACAAGCTCACATGGATTATATAAGTCTAGTGGTTGTATCGGGCATTGACAGGTCGATCTTTTGGCGCAATGACAACCCTAGCTTGTAACACCACATACACCACTCTCTGATAATGTAGACATAACATCGATACCCAAGTTACATGACTATACAACCTATTTATACAAAATCATCAACCTTGGCTACAAGGTCAGCTAAACCCTTAATTCACAATTACAAAATTACATCACATGATACATATGTGAACCACCAGATCAATATAATGATATACATGACATAACATGGACCTAAACCAAATCTCCAAACACGCATCACCACGGGAAATCTTGTCAAGATCAACTGCAACACAATACACCACCAAGAATATTGCATAACACGGAGAATATCACTGGATCAAAAAAATCACCAATAATGCACACACAAATCAATGTGGACCACCAAGATAAATAGGACATGATTAGGAAACACCAACAAGCACATTAGAACCATCTACAACAGCTGCACCAACACCACTTATGCAAATCTTCATCGATCAACACATTAGCTCATAGGAATACTCAACAACAACAATTTAGACTAGAAAGATAACTTGCGGAGCACCAAATCAAAAACCATAGATGAAATGCAGATACACATGAATATCCAAAAAATTCTCCCAAATCTGTAGCCAAAGATATGATCATACTGAAGCTCACCGAAGCAAATACCAAACTCTGCCAACCACTGCATATGAAGACTGAACTATAAACCGGATCAAATAATATGATCAAGAAATCTCTCAGATCACTAAAACAAATAAGGAATAAAGTATTCCAGCATCCCAAATAGATAAACCATCCATATCAGCTCAATGCAATCACCAGAACACCAAACAACTCTTCTGCAACATCGGAATATATTGACATCAATGACAACAACATATCCTAGCAACAACAATATCCAACAATCTCCCTCTTTGGCATTGATGGAAATATATGAATGTGAAAAAAAATAAATGCAAAGGATTGAATCATCACCAACAAACTCTCCGTAAGATCATGCACACAAAGCTCCAAAGCTAAAGCAGTTTTTCTCATTGTAATTGATGTCAAACTTGTTGATATAAATATGTAACTTGTTTATATCCTTGGTCCAAATGTAATTTTGTGTAGTGCAATAACAATGGAATAGTTCAGTGGTCATGCAAATAGTTAATGACTAATTGTAGTCACTTCAGATAATATATTATGTTGTAATATAGCGTTGCCAGTGATTTCTCTTAGTGGTTTGTAGTTGGTGTTAGAGAAGTGTGACTTCTCCAATGAACAGTCTGTTAGAGTTTTTTCAGATTTTGGTCCACATTATGGCATACAAGTTTCATCAATTCATGCAATTGGATTATGATGTTGGTAGATGCAAATGTATGATATATTCTAGTTTTAAGATTCTCATTAATTCTATAGTTAGAGTTATGTTGATATGAGTTTAGGTCTACAAGGTGACAGTGTATAGGAATGCATTCCTTCTACCTTCAGGTATTTCCAGTGATTTGGTTCATTGACTTATATTTTTTGATGTCAAGTGATGCTATGTTAAGCATCCACAAGTGTTTACGGTGGTCTACATTGTAATTTGAGTATTTTGCATTTGTATGCCTTAATCGCTTTATCATTTGGAGTTGACCTAAATTGTTTGGTACATGTGATAGCATACAGATCTATGTGCAATGATTTGGGATGGATAGGAATTTGTGCCAACATGGTGTGATGTCTCACATATTTCATTTTGCCTTTTGTATTACATTGAAGATTTTTTTGTGTTTTGGTTGTGAATAGTATAAAAGGAATGAAATCTTTTTTTAGATGGATGAATAAGAGTTGTATGTTTTGTGTGAATTGTATGTGAAGCTATGCAAAGGTTCACAAGTACAATAAAGTAGTAATGAAGGCATTTTCAGATTTTTTTTAATAGTGAACTGTAACCAATATATGAGTGGATGAGGTTGCCTAAAGTTCAATAATATTGATGTATCTCTTTTATATGTAATGTACCTTTCCCTGAAGAAGTGATCTTCAGTGTCTATAAGTATTTTGTATACATCCCTCAGGTTGTGCACCTTAGTTCTACAAGTCCACATTAAGGGTAGTGAGATTCGTGGCCTTGAGCCTAAACATGGTAATATGTTCTTCATATAGTGGGATAGTTCTCACTATGGTTTTTTTCTTATTAGGTTTTCCACATAAAATCTTGGTGTTCATGTGTGATTGCATTTGTGTTTTTCAATTCCTTATTTAATAGTTTTAATATATGTCGATTTACCCTTCATAGAATTTAGAAGAGCTCAACAATTGGTATTAGAGAATGGTTCTTTAAGAAAGTGTCTAAAAGCTGACATAGATCTAGGATTTGAATACTATGTTTGAATCTAAGAAAGAATTGAATGTGATGGAAGCATATCAATGGGAGATTGAAGTTCTAGTAGAAATGGAAGGTGAATTGAGATATGCTCTTATTGATCTAGATGAAAGTAGAGAAAAGAATAAGAAAGAAAAAGAACACATTGGTTATGTCAATAAGAAAGTTGAAGATGGAAAAAAGATCATTGATGATATTAAAACAAAGCTACATATCAAATTCGGAGAATGTATCAAACTTGAAGAACTGAACATGTTGAGGAAAGAGTTGATAGAAGTAAAACAACAAATCTACAAGGTCTTGAAGCATAAAATCAGCAGTGAAATGCTTACTGTGATGCTAAGTGCTGAGAAATAAATTAAAGATAAAGGTGGAATTGGTTTTGAGAAAGGTGAAGGATCTAAGACTCCCAACAAAGAGGATAAAGGAAAGGAAAAAGTCAAGGATGAATTAATGAAACCTAATGAAGATCAAAATAATTTCATTCTGGTTCAGAACAAGAAGAATTTTAGGAAGCCTCCTCTTGCTCAAACTAGGTATTCATCAAATTTTATGGTAATTATTTTCATGCAATATGTTTGGACATAGAGCTAGTGAATGTAGAATTCAAATCAGATCTCAGTCATTTAATGGTTAATGTTGCTCTTGAAATAAGTTTAGACATAAGGAAAATGAGTGTAGAAGTAGGATGGTGTTGAATGGATATACAAACTATGATAGGAATATTCAATCATTCAATGGATATTTTTATGCACACAACAAATATGGGCACAAGACTGTTGAGTGAAGAACTAATGTCAGAAGGAGTGGAAAGATCCCTAACAATGTCCAGCTTGTTATAACTACAATAAATCAGAACACATTGCTAGGCTTTGTAGAGGAAAGAATGAACACACTTCTGGTCTCGTAAAGAATATTGATGTCAATGATGAAAAGGAGAATATGAAGATGACATGGGTGAATAAATATAATGATAATGTGGAAGAAAGGGAAATAGATGGACCTATACCTATTGAGGGCATAGATGCTTACTCTAAAAACTAGACAATATGCATTGTTTGAGCGGGATAACTAATTATAGATCTTATGAACCCCGTTGCATTTTGGATGCTAAATTGTTTTCATTATGGGAGATGTTGTGAAGGCATTTCTAGAGCATTCCATATGTTTGTAGTGGTCTATACAGAGATGTTTGTGATTATTTGTAAAATACTATCTAAAATGTCTTCAATCTGATCTAGTTCCTATCGAGGCATCTGCTTCTCCAAGTCTACTCCATTGTTCCCACTAAATTTTGTCTCATGATACTGATGTAGATTGCAATGTTGAATATAGGTGAAATACCCAAAGTATCAGGTAACTCCACTTCATATGCATTTCCGGAACTGAATTTTTTCAAGATCTTACGGGTAAGTGCACAAAGTTGTGTCCACTTAGTGTGGAAGTTTTACACTTAGAAAAAAATGGAAAATCTCACGGAGTGGATGAGAAACGAAACGGGATCCTGTTTCACGTCGGGATCTTGAGCCAAAATTTGAAACGAGATCCCATTCCCATTTCAAAAACAAAACAAGATCCCATTTCCTTTTTTTATTTTATTTATTTTATTTTATTTTATTTTAATTTAAAAATTTAATTTTTTTTTATAAAAAATACAAGCTATATATACATGTTCAATATAAAATTTATATATAAGTCAAATTTCTCTTTGTCTTTTTTTCCCTTTCTATCTCACTTTGTTCCCTCTCTCCCAAAATCTAAAACTATGTCTCTACCTCTCTCTCACGTCCTTAACTCTTTACTCTTTATCTTTGCTATCTCTATACACCTCCCCTTACCCCCTACCTACCTATATTTCTTTAAATATACATCTCTACCTCTCTCTGAACATACCATCTCTCTCTCTCCCAACCAACTTATATTTCTCTACATATGTCATAATAGGTCCTACTAAGGGGTCTTATGTCATAATCGGTCCTAATAAGACGTATAATGTCTTAATAGATCCTCTTAAGGGGTCTTATGACATAATAGGACCTATTATGTCATAATAGGTCGTATTATGTCACAATAGGACCTATTATGTCACAATAGGACCTATTATGTCATAATAGGACCTATTATGTCACAATGGGACCTATTGTGACATAATAGGTCACATTATGACATTATAGGTCCTATTATGTCACAATAGGTCCTATTATGACATAATACCCCTTAACAAGTCCTAATAAGGGGTATAAAGTCATAATAGGTCTTCTTAAGGGGTTTTATGACATAATATGACCTATGATGTCATAATAAGACCTATGAGAAAATAATAGGACCAATTACATCATCATAGATCTTATTATGTCATTATTAGTCCTATTATGACATAATACCCTTTAACAGGTCCTACTAAGGGGTACAATGTCATAATAGGTCCTCTTAAGGGGTCTTATGACATTATAGGACCTATTATGTCATAACAGGTCTTATTATGTGATAATCGATCTTATTATGTCATAATAGATCCTACTAAGGGGTCTTATGTCATAATAGGTACTCTTAAGGGGTCTTATGACATAGTAGAACACTATTATGACATAATAGGTAGTATTATGTCACAAAAGGACCTATTATGACATAATAGGACCTATTATGTCACAATAGGTCCTATTATGTCACAATGTGATTTATTATGACATAATAGGTCATATTATGACATTATAGGTCCTATTATGTCACAATGTGACCTATTATGACATAATAGGTCGTATTATGACATTATTGGTCTTATTATGTCACAATAGGCCCTTTTATGACATAATACCCCTTAACTCTCTCTAAAAGTACCATCTCTCTCTCTCAACCAACTTATCTTTCTCTACATATGTCATAATAGGTCCTACTAAGGGGTCTTATGTCATAATAGGTCCTAGTAAGAGGTATAATGTCATAATAGTTCCTCTTAAGGGGTCTTATGACATAATAGGACCTATTATGACATAATAGGTCATATTATGTCATAATCGATCATATTATGTCATAATAGGTCCCACTAAGGGGTCTTATGTCACAATAGGTCCTAGTAGGAGGTATAATGTCATAATAGGTCCTCTTAAGGGGTCTTATGATATAATAGGACCTATTATGACATAATAGGTCGTATTATGTCACAATAGGACCTATTATGACATAATAGGACCTATTAAATGTAATAGGTCATATAATGATATTATAGGTCCTATTATGTCACAACAGGTCCTGTTATGACATAATACCCCTCAACTCTCTCTAAACATACCATCTCTCTCTTCCAACGAACTTATCTTTCTCTACATATGTCATAATAGGTCCTACTAAGGGGTCTTATGTCATAATAGGTCCTCTTAAGGGGTCTTTTGACATAATAGGCCGTATTATGACATAATAGGTTGTATTGTGACATGATAGGTCCAATTATGACATAATATGACTTATTATGTCATAATAGGACCTATTATGTCATAATAGGACCTATTATGTCATAATGTGACCTATTATGACATAGTAGGTTGTATTATGACATTATAAGTCTTATTATGTCGCAATAGGTCCTATTATGACATAATAACCCTTAATATGTCCTAGTAAGGGGTATAAAGTCATAATAGGTCATCTTAAGGGGTTTTATGACATAACATGACCTATGATGTCATAATAGGACCTACTATGACATTATAAGACCTATTACATCATCATAGATCCTATTATGTCATAATTGGTCCTTTTATGATATAATGCCCTTTAACATGTCCTACTAAGGGACATAATGTTATAATAGGTCCTCTTAAGGGATCTTATAACATAATAGGACCAGTTATGACATGCCATGTTATCTTAAGGGGTATTATGGCATTATAGGACCTATATGACATAATAGGTCCTATTATATGATAATCGATCCTATTATGTCATAATAGGTCCTACTAAGGGGTCTTATGTCATAATAGGTCCTAGTAAGAGGTATAATGTCATAATAGGTCCTTTTAAGGGGTATTATGACACAAAAGGACCTATTATGTCACAATGAGACCTATTATGACATAATAGGTCATATTATGACATTATACATCCTATTATGTCAAAATAGGTCCTGTTATGATATAATACCCCTTAACAAGTCCTACTAAGGGCTATAAAGTCATAATAGGTCATCTTAAGGGATTTTATGACATAGTATGACCTATGATGTCATAATAGGACCTATGATGACATAATATGATCTATTATGTCATCATAGGTCCTATTATGTCATAATCAGTCCTATTATGACATAATACCCTTCAATAGGTCCTACTAAGGGGTATAATGTCATAATATGTCCTCTTAAGGGGCTTATGACATAATAGATCCTACTAAGGGGTCTTAAGTCATAATAGTTCCTATTAAGAGGTATAATGTCATAATAGGTCCTTTTGAGGGGTCTTATGACATAATAGGACCTATTATGACTTAATAGGTCGTATTATGTCATAATAGGACCTATTATGACACAATAGGACCTATTATGTCACAATAGGATCTATTATGTCACAATGAGACTTA
Source organism: Cryptomeria japonica (assembly GCF_030272615.1). Lineage (NCBI taxonomy): Eukaryota > Viridiplantae > Streptophyta > Pinopsida > Cupressales > Cupressaceae > Cryptomeria > Cryptomeria japonica. Next base: position 992,217,242 of record NC_081407.1, on the reverse strand, counting down.
TTATGACATAATAGGTTGTATTATGACATTATAAGTCCTATTACGTCACAATTTATAAGATCTTCTAAAACCTAGAATCTGTATTATAGCTCCTAGAGATCTGAAACCACTCTCAAAACATCCTGCCAATATATACATGAAATATAACTTAATGTATAAGAAAGGAAAAAAGACAAAGGGAAATGTGACTTAAACTTAAATGTTATATTTCATGTATATATAGTTTTTTTTTTTTAAATATATGTATTGTTTATTTTTTTAAAAAAATTAATTTAAGAAAAAAAAAAACTAAAAAAAAGTGAAACAAAATATTTTTTTAATTATTTTAAAAAACAAAACGGGATCCCGTTTTTTAAAATTTCAAACTTTGGCTCGATTGTAGCTTTGGTTTTGGCTTGGGAAATGGCTTGAAGAGCCAACTCTTTGGCTTGGACCTAGTTTGACCTGCAACTTGAAGGCCAAATTAATGTTCATATAAAATAATGACTTCAAAATATATATGAACAACAAATTTTCAGAATTTTGTTAAACAATGAAAACCCATTATAGTAGAGACTGTCTAGATTCAAAATATATAATTTTTAAAAAAAATTGATCAATATTTTTATTTTAAAAATAATTACTAATGAAAGAGGTCTATAAACTCGAAATAACATGGTTTTTTAGTTTTTTTTAATAACTTTTTTGTCTCTAATTTTTTTGAAAAAAAATTTATATGGCATCAAACTAGAGACAATTCTATACAGTTTTAAAAAAAATGTTAAGTTTAGGTCAAATTATGCTTGCCGTACACAAGAATTTTTCAAAACAATGATTATGCCCAATAAAAATTTAACAAAAAAAATATGCAGAAAAAAGTTACAAAAAAATATTCTCATCAAAGGTGAGTGAGTTATAGATTTTTTCCCAAAAGGATTTATAAAAATAATTTCATTTAGGTCAAATTATGCTTTCCGTACACGGGCATGGAATGGTCTTGAAAAGTGACTTTTAAACTATAGGTTATATTAATGCCTATTAAAACTTCATTTTTAAGATCTAGGCATTAAAACAGATTACATATTTGGAAAGTAGACTTCGAGCACTACATTTTCTATTACTATAGTTTTTCAAGATTCATTCTTTAAGTGCCTCAAATATTTAGGTCAAACGGGATGAAATCGAAAAAAAAAGGGAAAAAACTTCAACTTTTTTGCCAAAAAGTGGACACAACTTCTTGCACTTACCCTTACAAGGTCCATTTGAACTTCCTCATTTGCAAATTATTACAAGTTCCAACTGGAAATCTCTCTTTTCTTAGATGCACCATCACTTCATATCCAACTTCAAATTCCTTATGTCTCCTCTTCTCATCTCATTTCTCCTTATACCTTTTGTTCATGTCCTCCAAATGTTGTTTGACCTAGGTATGTATTATATTCATATGCTCTGCAAATTCTTCTACTTCTGCACTCCTCTTATCTTCATTACTGATATCCCTCAACTCTGATATGCCTGTAGGGTGTACTTCAGTAACAATCTCAAAGGGTGTTCATTCGGTACTCGTGTTCAATGAATTATTATAGGCAAAATCTACATGTGCAAGGATCAAGTCCTAATTTCCTATTTTCTCTCCAACTATGCATCTCAACAAATTTCCCAAACTCCTATTCACTACTTCTATCTATCCATTGGTTTGTGGGTGAAAAGTAGAACTGAACTTCAAATTTTTCTTCATCTTCTTCCAAAGTGTCCTCTAAAAATATCCAACAAACTTAGTGTCTCTGACTGAAAATATGCTCTTAGGTAATCCATGTAATCTCATCACCTCCTTGAAAAATAGGTTAGCTATATGCACTACATCTGTTATCTTCTTACAAGGTGTGAAATGTGCCATCTTTGAGAATCGATCCACCACAACAAATATAGAATCATTTCCTCTCTATGTCTAAGGAAATCCAACTATGAAATCCATGCTTATGTCCTCCAAAGGTCTCTCTAAAACTATCAAAGGATTATACAATCCAACATTCTGACTATTACTTTTACAAGTTGACAAATTCTACAGATTTGTACAAATTTCTTGGCATCTTTATGAATCTGAGGAGGCCAAAAGTAATTCTCACTAATCAATGCCATTGTCTTGTCAACACCAAAGTATCTGGCTAATCCTCCACTATGCTTCTCCTTTATCAGACTCTCCCTCATAGAACTCCTAGGTATACACAACTGAACTCCTCTAAACAACATCTCATCTTGAATGAAATAGTCCAACCACTTACTTCTATCCATCATAACCAGTTCCTTACAAGCTTTCCAAGGTTCTGCAAAATTCGGGTCATCCTCATACAAATTCTTCAATTCCTCAAAACCTAATACCTCTACTCTCATCTCTATTGGTAAGTTCCTCCTTTTTCTCAATGCATTAGCATCTCTATTTGAATTTCCACTTCTATGCTTCAACACAAAGGTATAACTCTACAAGAACTCTACCCATCTCATGTGTCTCTGATTCAACTTACTCTGTCTATTCAAATACTGCAAATCTTGATGATCAGTATACAACACAAACTCCTTCAGCAACAAATAATGTCCCTATTTCTTCAATGCTTAAGCTATGGCATAGAATATATAATCATTTATAGTGAATATCTCCTCATTGCATCATTCAATTTCTCACTGAAATAAGATGTTGGTCTTTCTTCCTGACTTAACACTACTCCAATTGCATCACAGTCCACTTGAAATACTTTGCTAAAATCTAGTAAAGCCAACATAGGCTGCTCTGTCACCTTTTCCTTAAATAATTTAAAGCTCCTATTTTCTCTGGTTGTCCACTTGAAATCCTTTCTATCTCGTCTCATTGCTTCTATCATAGGGATACAAACTGAACTAAAATTTTAGATAAACTTCTGGTAGAAACTAGCCAAGCCATGAAATGATCTTACTTCTCCAATTCTTTCTGGTGTAGGCCATTCACTAATTGCTCTTAGCTTCTCGGGATCCATCTTCAATCCATCCACAAATATTACAAATCCCAAACAAAATAACTCCTCCTTCATGAAACTACACTTCTTCATGTTTTTCAACAACTTCTCTTCCCTCAATCTCTACAAAACTTGTCTCAAATGCAACAAATGCTCTTCTTTTGTGTTACTAAAAATCAAGATGTCATCTAAGAACACAATAACAAATTGTAGTGTCATAAAATTTCTACCCTAGCAATTTTGGACTACATTAGGGTCCTCACGCATAAGAGATCAAATCCTCTATCCTGATCGGACACCGGAGACTACTCAACCCTTAGAATATGCTTCTTCCTCGGCCACCGCACCACCCTATCTACACTCTGCCCTAGAGAAAGGAGTAGGACAGGGGCATGGCACCCCTATCCCCCCTAGGATAGGGGCGTGGCACCCCTATCCTCCCAGGATAGGGGTGTGGCACCCCTATCCCTGCCATATTTTGAGGTAGGACCTTTCCTAAGCATGCATTGTTGGTTGTACAGTGAGCAGGAAACTTCCCCAATGTCAACCTATGATGAAAATCAGTTTCATTAACCCTAATTGACATGTATTTAAGTTGCATTTGTCCTCTCATTTGCATAAGTTGGATGGGTGGGAACTTTACATGAGGTCAAACATTCAAGAGCATTCAAGCATTCTTTTCTAGCATTAAGCATTCTCAAGTCTCCCTTCAAGGCTAAGTGTTGCATTCAAGTCAAGGATTCAACCACTGAAGAAGAGATTGATTCCAACATTCAATTCCACACAAGAATTTCATCAACATTTCTATCACAACCTCCCTTGAGGTGATTTACATTTCAGTCTTTCTTTTACATCTACTTGCAAGTACTTTCTTTCATTACTTGGTTAATTCCAAAACTAGGGTTTGACCTAGAGTCAAACCCCCAATCCCAACCCATTTTCCTCTCTTTTTTGTGTTTAGGTTATAGGTGTACAACTATACTCTCAGATTTAGGCTCCATTCGCAAAGGCAGAAAAACCCTTTTCGTTTTGTAGATTTTTTGGAGGACCATGTACATTCCCGCCATGGTCCAAGAAATTTCTCCTAAAATTCACATGGCAACTTCGTCTCAACATATTGCTGCCATATCTAGGTGCACAACTTCATCCCATACTTTGAGCTCAAGTTATAATCAGTTCTTTGTCACTTTTGCACTACATAATTCAATCAATTCCTTTCCATTTCAAATACGAAGAGGGGATTAGCTTGTCATTCCCATTTCACTCATAATTCTATCTTCTTCTTTGAAGGTTGAATCTAGTGAATTCTCCCCTCCTCTTCCAATGTAATAGGGTGAAAAGTGTTTGAAGGGAAATCCATAGTGAAACTCTCATCTCTCCTTGGAGGTAAAGGGTAGTTTTCCTCTTGATCTCTCATTCACACATGTTTCACCCACCAACTATCCTTGGCTATTTTCCATGAAGGCTATTGCTTCTCCAATCCACAAGTGTCTGAAATTTCCTCACAATGGAGAAATCATAACTGTGAACCATAGCTTATTTTGTCCATTCAAAAGAAGCCCTAGTGTTCCTATTGATTTCTTTTGGCCTAAATAATTTCAATCTCTTCCATCAAGGAGCAATGCTCTTTTTCAATCTTATAAAAAATGGAAGAAAGATACGATCTTATCCTTAAGTCAACCTACTTCCCCAACACTTGACATTCCTATAATTCTTCAAGATGAGGTTCTTCCCCTCATGGATAGAACTAATCTCCCTTCTAAGGAAGATCGTCGACCTATTCCTATGGATGTGACTATACCTTCTCCTAAGAAGAACAACAATATTCCTCCTAAGGTTAGATCTGTACCTCCTCCTCATGATGGACCTGTTCTTCTTCCTACACCTACCATTCCTCCTCCCTCTTATCGAGAGAAGAGGCTTTCTTCTCCTCTTGTTCAACCAAATATACCTCAACCTAAACCTTCAATTATCAGGGAGAGAAACAATCCTACTTTTTCAAGTCTTCCTCTTCCTTCTAAGACTTCCACTAAGACTCGCCAGAATCGTTGTGAGAGAGAACGCTGACGAAGATGATGTGTTCGAGCTCATGAAGATATCCCTCAAAATACTCAATCTCCTCAGACTCGGATAGTAGACATGATTCCCTTTTCTCCCAAGCAATATGTTCAACCTACATCTCCAAATCATAAGTTGCACAAAACACGTGATGGTTTTACTCCTATTCATGTTCTTGCTCCTCTTTCTCTAAAATTTGATGAAGAAATGGGTGAAAATGTTATTCATAATGGCAATACAATTCCTAATACTTCTGATAATGAGTATGAATATGTTGATGTGGACAAGCATTTATCAACTGAATTTTTACAAAACCTAACCATAGCTCCTAGAATTGAACAAAGTTACTTACAACATGAGCATAGTCCTTGTTTGGATCTTGTGATATCTCCATTTGTTGTGCTCGATGTCGCTCCTCTAGCATGTTGCTCACCTTCCCAAAATAGTGTCAACAAGATCGAGAGTTGGATCTCATGCTAGATTAGCAATATTAGCACTAAAGATATTTTCTCTATCTCCTTTCTTTCTCTTTTGTGACCATTTTTCTATGTGTATCCTTGTTCTTCTATTATTCCCTAAATGTCTATTTGGGGATGATGCAAAGCATTCAAATCTTTTCTTGGTATCTTTCATGTTGACTCAAAAGACATCCTCTCTTCCCTTTCTTCTAAGGTAGTGTCCTTCTTTGGGGAATGACGATTATTATATGCACATACATACATGATATACATGAGTTATCATACATCATACTAACCCTGAGGAAAGTGAAACTACCTTGTATCTCATGTTTTGTGTTCATTATCCTTGGGTTTATTCCTCGATTGGAGGCTAAATACTTGAGATAATGTGCTTCCTCTCTTCTCTCTGTCTTGGGTATATCCTACCTTAAATCAATCACTCCCGATAAAGCGTGTGCGATCTCTTTAATGTGGGGGCATACACTCCACTCATATTTTCCTTCTTGATACTTAGAATTACTAAGCGAACTTTGTTTTTCTTTGTAATATTTGGTATCCTTTCTTTCATGACTCATAGTGAGGGGAACTTTGCTACTTGCAACCATGGTTCTTTTCTTTTACTTTGTCAATCGAAGTCCTAAGGTCCTAAGTCCGCTGAGGGCTTCATGCATCTTTCCTCCTTGACATGGTAAAAGTCTTTCAATCTTATTTCCTTATACTCCCGCTAAAGTGGGGGCTAAATGTAATGTCATAAAATTGTGACCCTAGCAATTCTCGACTACATTAGGGTCCTCACACATGCAAGATCAAATCCTCTATCTTGATCAGAGACCAGAGACTGCTCAACCCTCAAAATCTACTTCTTCCTTAGCCTCTGCACCACCCTGTCTACACTCTTCCCTGGAGAAAGGGGTAGGATAGGGTCCTGGTGCCCCTGTCCCCCCTAGGATAGGGGTGTGGCACCCTTTTCCCTACCCTGTTTTGGGGCAAGACCTTTCCTAAGCATGCATTGTTGGTTGTGCAGTGAGCAGAAAACTTCCTCGATGGCCTGTGATGAAAATCAGTTTCATTAACCCTAATTGACATGTATTTAAGTTGCATTTTTCCTCTCATTTGCATAAGTGGGATGAGTGGGAACTTTACATGAGATAAAGGATTCAAGAGCATTCAAGCATTCTTTTCTAGCATTGAGCATGTTAGGGTTCCCATAGATACTGAGAGGGGGGGATGAATCAGTATCTGACCGGTAATAAATTTTCTTAAAATAAAACATGCAGAACATAAAGTAACAGTGTACCGGTATGCAAGAATTAATGTAATAAACAAAATCAAAAACATCCACATGAAAAGAACACCATAACACAAGATGTTTAACAAGGAAACCCGATGTGGGAAAAACCTCGGTGGGATTTGTGACCCACAATATTCACTTACTGGCCAATAAGAGAATATTACTTACAATAGGGGCCTGCACATGCAGGAAGGCCAACTGCCTAGAGCACACTGCTCAGTGAGAAGTCACACTGACTTGTAATAAGGATTAAACTAATCCAATGATCTATACTGCTTTATAATAGCATCTCCAATGCCAGATTCAATACCGGTTCTTGCTCTATTCTTTACATATACCCTTGACCTATAATTCGCACATTAGGTCTGTCTAATAATTTTCTTTATGCTAACTTTTCTATCCTATAAATGTCTACAATGATCTCTTTTATATACAAGAGTCATTTTACAATTTGCTAAGTCAGCTTACAATAATAAACAAAATATTACATATCAAAAATCCTGTCGGCCTCTGTGCCGGTATACATCTTTTCTTATGTGTCGGTGCGGGTGCCGATGTAGAGTGGTCTTGTTGATGCCGGTGCACTATCTTGCTTGAATAATGCTTTGCCAGTAGAATGTCTTGCCGGTGCCATAGGATTGCAAGGTTGCCATCAATGACAAAACCTTCAATCACACACAATGTCTCATTGGAGTATCCATATGCCAACAATCTCCCCCTTTGGCATTGATGGCAACACTCATGAAAAATTTCAAAAAGATGTCCAAAAATGTGTAGACCAAAAATTTACCAAAAAAAATGAGTGACTCCCCCTGAGCATATGATCCCTGTGTTTTGAATTTTCTCATCCTACTACTCCCCCTTTGGCATCAATGACAAAGGTTGTCAAGATGTTAGTAGAGTTTGTAGTTATACCGGTCCATGACCTCAACCTTGTAGTTGGGTAGTTATTATCTGAAAAAGATCACGCAAAATTAAGTTTATACTATCCTGTATCTTGCTTATCTTCTTGTCTATATCTATAGTCAGGAAGTTTGTTTTGCATGTGTCTTTGTACAGGTTTTTGTTCTCTTTTAACAAATTACATAGTTCCGGTAGAAGTGTGTCAAAATCTCTGTTACACTTCTTAATTTCTTCCTCAAAGAATTTATGTTTCTCCTTTTCTACAATGTCCTTTACAGATTCTACCTTTATTTGCTCAATATTTCCAGAAATGTATTTACATAGTGTATCCAACTGTCCTAAAAATCTTTATTATCTATATTACAATTAGGAGCTATTGTTTTCAAAATTGGTATTGAATCATCTATTGCTTTGTAAGCTTGTGAGCTATAGTCAATTATTTTCTTGATGGATTCAAGTAATACCTCAGTCACATTTGTTGACTTTGATGGTGACCTAGCAAACTGAGTACTGATGGAAGTGACCATGCTTGTATTGATCTCTGGTAGGTTAGTTTGTGTCTACATTTCCTTTAGTATTGGTTTTTCTGCTTCATTTCTTACCCGTGGCATCTGTTCTGGAGCCTTTAGCTCTGTCGGTTTCTTTGTTTGTGCTTCAGATTCCATCTTTTTCCTTGTATCCGCTATCGGTTGCTCTGTATTTCCTGTTACCAAAGGATCTTTGGCCATATCTGATTTTTCACTTGGGTCTTTATCAATTGTTATGTTGATCTTTTGGGTATCAACATTACAGTGAATAGGACTTCAGGATTTGTTTTGCTATCCTCTGCATCCATGCTTTCAGTTGTCGGTTGGTTTTCAGGGATTGTAATTTTTACAAGTGGAGGTAGGTTATCTTTAATCTTTATGCTTGGAGGTCCACCAGCTTTCCCTTTCCCTTTGTCCTTCTGATATACCTTAATAGGCTTGGGATTCCTATATTCTTCTTGTTTTTCTTTTTCAACCAAAAATATGTCCCAACCATCTTCTGTTTCTCTGAAACCTCTATAACTCTGCCTGCCATCAGTGAAATTTGCCGGTGTGCAGTGGAAAAAACTGTCTAGTTAGCCTAAGCTATCAGATCATCAATTTCTTTTGGGGAGTTTACCGGATATACTGCAAGTAGTTTTTCTATTTTTATTTTCTTGTCTAGTTCAATTACTCCTTGCCTTTTGGCCTCAAGTCTTTTGTATAAGTTATCAAGAATTTCATTTAAGACTTGCATCAAAAACTTTTTAAACATGTCCATGTGTAATATTACACTCTCCTCAACTTGCCCTTTCTCATCAGCCAATAGGGTTTCATAAATTTTCCCTATGTTCTTTAGTTTTCCTTCCTTTGTGATCTCATTTAACAAAATTTCTAGAGGTGCCAAGCCAGTTTTTGCCTTTTTCTTTTTCTTAGGGGTCAACTTCTTTTTAGGTGTGACCTTTCTGACCAGAGATCTCACAGCTTGTTTCTTATGCCTTGTCCTTCTAGGTGAAGGAGTGGTTACCGGTGAGGGATCTCTTTTCCTAACAACTCTTTTAAAAGTTGTTGGCATATCTCCTTTTGAGGAAGTACCTACTGGTGATAGATGAGCTTTAGGTTGTGGGGCTGCCAACTCATCTTCAATTATGCTAGTTTTCTTTAATACATCTTCCTTAATTGCTTTTGCTTGTCTAGATCCTTTTCTCACAAAAGCTTCTACCTTCTTCACTCTTTTCTTTGACTGAATTTGGCTTTCTATGGTTTCAGCACTACCAAATATTTCTTCTTTAGGTTCATTGGGGGCTTCCAGAAGTGCTTTGGCATAAGTTTCAACTATGTGGTCATCTGTTTCATAGCCCATTTATGTTACCTAGATTTTCCTGGGGATGACTGCTTCCATCCATATTTCATCCTTTTTGATAACAAAGCATATATCATCTTTGTATTTGTCTACAATCTTCTGTGATAACCTTGTCCTTTTCTTCATTTTTGTCTTTAGTGCTTGGAAAAAGTCATGAATGATGTTTTCCTTATTCTTGCCCATGGTATTGAACAGTTCTGTCAGTTGCTTTCCTACCGGTATGTCATATCCGAAATCTTTATATCCTATACCAAGAACTTGTTTTGTTATATGAAGCATTAGACACACTAACAAATTCCCAAATCTGAAGGTTCCTTTCTTATCCTTCTTTATCTTTCCAAGGTTGTCTATCAGTTCATCCTTTAGCCATTCACAGATGTCAATTTTTGAATTGTTGGTTATTATGTCATAAGCACTCTTGATGCATAAACTTGAAACTGAGTTGAGTCTATTGGCATAAGTGGCTTTGTAACCTAATATCATGCTTATGAATCTCACATTTGTATCTTTTACATCATTAACCCTTAAAGATCTTTTATCAGATGTTGCACCTGTTAGGTCAATGACTAAATCATTTGAAACTTTCTTGTTTTTACCTGGTCTTTTATCGGTGGCTGGTAACCCTGTGACAGCCTTTACCGCTTGCTTGGTGATCTTATGAATTGTGTCTAACCAGAAAAATTCTCCATGAACTCTGTTTATTACTATCCTAATCACATCCTTAGGAAATTTAGGAATACTAAGGATTTCTGTGAATCCTAGGGTTTCAATGATTTTGTGTTCAGCTTTGATATTGCCGGTATCATAACATATCTCGGTTTTGTCCATGGTTTTGATTTCCTCGTCTCCTAGCTCTTCAATATTGTAGTGAATATACATTCTAGGGTCTTCAGCATATACAACACCTTTAGGGATTTGAGAGAATGCACCTAAGGTATCATCTTTCTTTGCTATTTCAGGGACCAACTGAAATACAGGCCTAGGTCTTTTAATTACTTCCACAACAGTAGGGTTTGCTATGTATTCAATTGCAGAGGTGGATGCCATGATAAAATACCTTTTTTTGTATTGGATGAATGATTGCTTGGAGTGCTCTTGCTTCTTGCTCGAAATGCCTTAGCTCAGAAATCTTCGCGCTCTCTGAAAGTTTGAAATCACGGTGAAATGAAATGGAGCCAAAACCTTATTTTATAAAGTCTTTTTCACTACCTACCACATTAATTGCTTGCCGGTAATGTATTCACTTAACTTTATTTGCTGGTAATAAGTGATTTTCAACTTCTTCTCTCTAATCGAGGGAATAATAGCACATGTGTCATTAGATTTCCAAACCCTCAAAATAATTTTCTTCAATTAGATGAAGAACTTTCTGCTGGTGGAGCACTGCTCTGTCCTGCCGGTGGAGCATCACATTGTCCTGCCGGTGGAGCATTTGTTGGTTCTACCGGTGGAGGAGTATTCCCAATATTTAGATCATCTTTTCTAATCCATTGCTTTGAGAATTCTTGCTTAACCTCTTCAACCTTTTCTTTACCTTTCAAGCTAGTACTTTTGTTGTCTACCAGTGTACCTTTACTTCTACAAAATTTAGCAATATGACCAATCTTATTACATGCATAACAAGTTACATTATTTTTCTCAATAGCTTTCCCATAACCTATGCTGGTTTGTGTTCTGCATTGATTTGATAAATGTCCAAATCTTCCACAAACATAACATCTTACATTCATTCTGTACTTTTCAGAGTTATGATCAACTTTGCTGCATTTGGAGCATTGACCGGTGGGAGGATTGATATTCTGATAATTCCTAGATCTACATTCATTTTCCCTATGACCATATTTATTACAGTTAAAGCATTTTCTATTGAATTTATAAGTATTAGGAGGTCTTACCTGTTTGCTGTGATCCTGAGTATTTGCAGTACCAGAGGTTTCTCCAACTTGAAATACAATTCCAGAAGTGTCACCTTTGGGTTTTTGATTCTTCAATAAGATACCAAGTTCTTCTGAGCTTTTCTTGAATTTTTCTTTGTGTTGATTTGCAGTTGCCAATTCCCTTTCCAAGATTTCCTTTTGTCTCATTAGTTCATTTGAGTCATTCTAAGTATGCATCAGATCTATCTTCAACATGTCACTTTCATAGCTAAGTTTTGTGTTCTCATTTGCTGCATCACTTAGTCTTCTGGTCAATTCTTTTTCATTCTTCTTTCTATCCTCAATCTCTTTACAAAATCTCATAGTCATATCCTGCATTTCATTTTTTGTTGTCATGATCTCTTGTTTCAACTTGCTTATCATATCATTAAGTGATTCCTTTTCATCATTCTCATTTTGCAATTTTTCACAAAGTTCTCTTCTCTTATTTCTTGTAACAGTAAGATTTTCTTGAAGTGCCTGAATGATATCTTGAGAAGCTTTTAAATCATCTTCTAATTTGATATTTTTCAACTTCTCTGTATCATAGTTAGTAAGAGCTCCTTCAAGTTGCTTCATTAGATTTTCCATCTTTACCGGTGTCAAGATCTTCCTCAAGCTGTTAGGCTACTGAAAATAGAGGACCAAGCTCTAATACCAATTGTTAGGGTTCCCACAGATACTGAGAGAGGGGAGTGAATCAGTATCTGATTGGTAATAAATTTTCTTAAAATAAAACATGTAGAACATAAAGTAACAGTGTACCGATATGCAAGAATTAATGTAATAAACAGAATCAAAAACATCCACATGAAAAGAACACCATAACACAAGATGTTTAACGAGGAAACCCGATGTGGGAAAAACCTCGGTGGGATTTGTGACCCACAATATTCACTTACTAGCCAATAAGAGAATATTACCTACAATAGGGGCCTGCACATGTAGGAAGGCCAACTGCCTAGAGCACACTACTTAGTGAGAAGTCACACTGACTTACAATAAGGATTAAACTAATCCAATGATATGTACTGCTTTATAATAGCATCTCCAATGCCAGATTCAGTACCGGTTCTTGCTCTGTTCTTTACATATACCCTTGACCTATAATTCACACATTAGGTCTGTCTAATAATTTTCTTTATGCTACCTTTTCTATCCTACAAATGTCTACAATGATCTCTTTTATATACAAGAGTCATTTTACAATTTGCCAAGTCAGCTTACAATAATAAACAAAATATTACATATCAAAAATCTTGTCGGCCTCTGTGCCGGTATACATCTTTTCTTCTGTTTTGGTGCCAGTGCCAGTGTATAGTGGTCTTGTTGATGTCGGTGCACTGTCTTGCTTGAATAATGCTTTGTCTTTAGAATGTCTTGCTACTGCCATAGGATTGCAAGGTTGCCATCAATGAAAAAACCTTCAATCACACACAATGTCTCATTGGAGTGTCCATATGCCAACAGAGCATTCTCAAGTCTCCCTTCAAGGCTAGGTGTTGCATTCAAGTCAAGGATTCAACCATTGAAGAAGAGATTGATTCCAACATTCAATTCCACACAAGCATTTCTATCAACACTGCTATCACAACCTCCCTTGAGGTGATTTACATTTTAGTCTTTCATTTACATCTACTTGCAAGTACTTTCTTTCATTACTTGGTTAATTCCAAAACTGGGGCTTGACCTAAAGGCAAACCCCTAATCCCAACCCATTTCCCTCTCTTTTCTATGTGTAGGTTGTAGGTGCGCAACAGTACTTTTCGATTTAGGCTCAATTTGTAGAGGCAGAAAAACCCTTTTCGTTTCACGGAATTTTCGAAGGACTGTGTACATTCGCACCATGGTCCAGGAAAATTTTTGCTCAAATTTGCAGGGCGATTTCATCGCGACATATTACTTCCAGATCCAAGTACACAACTTGATCCCATATTCTAATCTCAAGTTATAATTAGTACTTGGTCACTTTTGCACTACATAATTAAATCAACTGCATTCCATTTCAAATATGAAGAGGGGATTCGCTTGTCATTGTCATTTCACTCAAAATTGTATCTTCTTCTTTGAAGGTTGAATCTAGTGAATTCTCCTCTCCTCTTCCAATTTAATTGGGTGAAAAGTGTTTGAAGGGAAATCTATAGTGAAACTCTCATCTCTCCTTGGAGGGAAAGGGTAGTTTTCCTCTTGATCTCTCATTCACACATGTTTCACCCACCAATATGCATTGGTCATGTTACACAAACTTACGCAAGAATTTCTTCAATAACTCATTCATCAACCTCATAAAAATACTTGGTGCATTAGTAAATCCAAAAGGCATCACCAACCATTCATATAGTCCTTCATTTATCTTGAATGTTGCCTTCCACTCATCTCATTCTTTGATTCTGATCTGATGGTATCCACTCTTCAAGTCTATCTTTGTGTAGTACTTGGCTCCACTCAAATAATCTATTATGTCATCCATCCTAGGCAAAGGAAATTTGTACTTCATTGTGATCTTGTTTTTTTCTTTGGAATCAGTACACAACGTCCATTGTCCATCCTTCTTAGGTGCTAATACTATTGGCACTACACAAGGACTCAAAATTTCTCTATTCAAACCTTTTAGGTCAAAAATTCCTTCACTTGTCTATTTAACTCCTCATTCATTGTTGGTGTCATTTGGTGTGCTACTTTATTAGGCAAACTATCTCTGGGAATCATATCCATGCAATGACTGATACTTCTCACAAGGGGTAATCCATCAGGTACATTATCTGAAATGATATCTCCATACTCTATCAACAACTCCTTTATTTCTTATAGTTGTTGTCCTTCATGCTCCTAATTGTCAATCTTCTTAGGAACTAGAGAAAAGCACACATTCTCATGTCTCATCCCATCTAGGAACTTCCTTCCATCCACCAAATAGATTCTAGAACTTGTACAAAGCTCACTCTTTAGAGGCTCCTCCAAGGGTAACAAGGTATGCCTCATCTCATTTTCAACAATAGTGTATATGTTCTTTCTTCCATCATGTATTTCTTATCTATCATACTGCCAAGGTCTACCTTACAAGATATGACAAATATCCATAGGCATAATATCACACAAAACTTCATCATGATAAGACCCAATTTTTAATTTTACCAAACATTGCTCACTTACCAGTATCTTATGATCATATTGAATCCATGTTATCTAATAAGGCTTAGGGTACTTCAATCTCTCCAACTTTAGCATATTCACTATCTCCTTCGAAACAAGATTTTCTAAACTACCACTATCAATAATGACTTTACAACACTTACTAGACACCTTACATCTGGTCTTCAATAAATTCCTCCTTTTCAAGGGTTCCTTATCATCACGAGTATGACACAAATCTCTCCTCATCACCAACAATTTTCCATCTTCTGGTTTATTAGTTGATCTGGTATGGTCTTCTTCTACCAATGCTTCTCTTCTAGTATTCTCTACCTTCCGACATTCAAAAGCATGGTGTCCTTCTCCTCTACACTTAAAGTAGGTTCCTCAAATTTCTCTTTTATCCTATCTTTTGTCTTGTTTCCCATAACCCTCATTC
This sequence comes from Cryptomeria japonica, assembly GCF_030272615.1. NCBI lineage: Eukaryota > Viridiplantae > Streptophyta > Pinopsida > Cupressales > Cupressaceae > Cryptomeria > Cryptomeria japonica. The sequence continues at coordinate 992,202,210 of NC_081407.1, read as the reverse complement.
TAGTATCCATTAGGTTCTCTTCTCTGGTAAAAAATTCTATCATCCTTCCGATATGAACCACCATCTTTACTAACTTCCTTGTCTTTGTTCTAATTTGTATAGGGTCCTCTTCCTTTGGTATAGGTCCTTCCCCCTTGAAATATTCCTCCCTAAAATATTTCTCCTCTACCTCTTTTCTTTTTCTCATTTCTTTTGTTCAATTTAATCTCCACCTTCAGGGCACATTGATAAGCTTCCTCAACACTCTACATCTTTATTAGACTGAGTTTGTCTTCTATAGACATCCACAACCTATTCAGGTATCTAGAAACTTGTTTGATCTCATCATCAGTGTGTCTGAATCTAATATTCAATTTGTATAATGCTTCAGTATACTCCTTCAGACTAGACTCCTTCCACTTTAGGTTTTGCAACTTCCGAAATAGATTCACTTGATAATTAGCAGGCATAAACTTTGATTTCAACGTGTTAACCATCCACTCCCAAGATTTAATCTTCTCTTTACCTCTTCTTTGTCTATCAACCTGCAAATATTCCCACCAAAGAGATGCATGACCTTTCAACTTAGTGCAAGCATATCTTACCTTCCTATCTTCAATGGTGCCTTCAAAATAAAAAAATTTCATCTCTGTAATGCAATCAAGCAATTCATATGAATATAACTTGCCATCATAGTCCGGTGGGTTAAAATGTGGTTTAGTATTTGCTCTAGACAATGCTCTTATAAACCTTTCTTCATCCGGGTCATTCGCCGGTGGATTTGCTCCTTGTTCTCTAGCTACTTCATCTTCCTCATCATCACCCACATCTTCAACATGTCAACCTCTTCTCTGAGCCATTTCAATAGCTTCCAATCAGGCTACAATTCCTCTCAACATTTTCATCATAGCAGGATCTGCATTTCCATGCGCTCCACTATGTCTAAAATTTCAAAACACTATTTTATAAACTACATCACACATAATATATAGAAGAATACATTGCACATTATGAAGCAAAGCTATTAGACTCTACATATCACAAGAGTCTTGAGAATATCTTGAGTAACACTAATATTTATTTCAGAATCAAGTATACTATAACTTATTTTTAATTGTGAATAATCTTCTTACAATTCTGAGAAACTTAGCTCTTTAGAAATAATGGAGGTGCATTTCACTTGTTAAGCGAGGCATTCAAATCTCTGGTCAATTATGGTTAAAACAGGTTGGCAGCCAGATACCTAAACAATAATATTCCCTTGAAGAAGTAATATGCTTCTCATACCTACCATGAAAGACATCTTTATTTTTTATTCATTTATTAGCTTGGCTTTATCAATTCATTTTCCAGTCTAGGTCATACGATGAACTTGCACATTTGCTTTTAATTAAAGAATACTATTATCTAAGTAAGCATAAGTAAATTGATATATAATTTTATAAGTAATATGTCTAAATATTTTATAAGTCTAATATTGGTTAAGATCTATAAATTCAATTTGCTAAATTAAATTTCATGATTTTTCAAGTGTTATTTAGAGATTAGTTCAAGTTCTAGATACATCTGAGAAAGGTAATATGAATCCACAATCCTCCCCACCTACTAGCTTGGCTTTAAGTGGATAAATAGACAATTCATATTCCATAAAACAATAGACATTTTTAAAGTGATTATTTTTAAATCAAAAGACAAAATGGGAACACACAAATAATACACAAACATAAGAATTTATCGTGGTTCACCAATTTGGCTACATCCACAGAAAGAAGAACAGAGATTCTATTAGTATTCTTCCAGCTTACATACATAAGGATTTACCCTCACATTTATATAATAGTCTTCAACAGAAGACGAAGAGACAAAGATGGGAAGGTGAAATGAAGAGTCGGACTTCATATCCCAACAATCTCCCACTTGAAGTTTGACTCACGCTGTGACTTCACATATAAACAACCTCCCACTTGAATTATATCCCCTGCTTTCCATTCTCAACCAATATCCAAGTGCAATCACCAAATCCCATGGTAATAAATAGGCTGAGAATCAATCAGCATAGCTGGAATAGCAACCACAGCTAATTGCTAATCACATCCAACTAACCATACATGATCAATAAAATCATGTCAATATATCAAGCCCATACAAAAAATTTTTGTAATCCCATCTTCCAACAAAATACACCAAAAATCCATTGATGTGAAAAAAACTAGAAGACACTTATATAGTAGTCCACATGTTGCATGAGCAATGTTAACCAATAACTCAAAATTATCAATCAACACTAACATAAAAGGTGTGGCAATAATCAAATCACCATGGCCTACTGCAAAAACTCACTTGACATCCTCCAAGTCCTCATGAAAACAACATATTGTTGTTAAAAAACAATGAAGTACAACAATAATAGATGACTTCAAAAACTCTCGGAAGAAACATCTATGCAAACCATATCTCATCCTTCTACCAACACCACCAAGTGCTCAACTATGCCAAGTATGATCTCCCTTGCCTCCCCAATTGAAAGCATTAACAACACCCAACCAACATCGATGTAAGCTTCTATAATCTAGGAAGATCAAACTCAATATCATTCCAAAACTAGGAACCATCTCCTATAAGGAGATAAATCTGTCGAGTAGACTAAGAGTGGGGACTAATAATGCTCCTCCAAGATACACCAAGTCACAATGACTCTCTCCAAGAACAATCTCCTCTAGGTCTAGAATGAACTCGCGTCCATCACCAAGTGTAGGCTCTTCGGTCTTCTTGCTGAAACCTCTAAAGAGATATCGTCTCAACAAATGTTCTCTAATCCCAAGAGAACTACAACCTCACCCAAGCCTCTTAGTTTTGAAAAGCACCTCCATGGTCAATCCGCCAATGTACTCAATGAAATAGCACTAACAAGACCAATGTCAAAACTCCAACTGCACGTTTGCATTATCTGGGAACACTGTCACGAACCCTATTTTTCCATTATTATTTAATTAGGAAAATAATGTTTATTTTTCGCAAATGAAATGAAATTGAAATTATCAATGAAATAAGATAGGAGATCGAATGCACTGAAATGATTTATATACAATTGAATGATCAGTAATTATTTGTATTGCAAAATTGGGATCATCATTGCTAATGAGCAATTGAGTGCAAGTGAATGCAGGAACTAGTGAATGCAGATGAAGGCAAGAACATGGTTTTGGAAGAGTAGTCTTAGCTCTTGTAATTCGTTAGAATAGATGGAATCTCTCACACACCATAGTAGAAAAAATATGTTGTGCAATTGTGATTTCATCGATGCATGATTTTTAATTAATGAAATGTTATGAGTAAATGGTAATCGTTACATTTATTTCATCTATAAAAGTAAAAATTAGTCTGATATTTAAAAAAACAGTTACGTAATTTAACGAATTAACATTTTATTTATAAACATGATTTAATGTTCCTAATATAAGAGAATTAAGATGTAATTTCATTAATGATTGTTGTGTTTACAATTATATGAATTTCTTATGCATGTCAGTTTCATAATTGCGACTTGATCATATGTGTGTGTGTGTGTGTGTATATATATATATATATATATATATAAACATGAAGGTGACTTTTAATTATGTGTATCTATTTTAAATAATGCTTAAGTGATTAAATTATCATTAGATAATATTGTCAATTCAAGATATTATGTTTTTGAATATGCATGTATATAATTTAGAATTATATATATATCTAATATAATTTTTACATTAGATCTAATAAATCGAATGAATAATATATAAAATTTATTTATTATATATATCCCATTTTATTAGCTTTTTCTTAGATATATCATATATTATATAGTTATGTATATTATTATTATCATATTTGAAAAGGTGGCAGGTTATAAGTTCGACAGTTATTGAACCGATGATAGAGCCGATAGGGAAGCCGATGTAACTAGTCAACTTGTCGCTCCATGACCCACGGTAAGCAACAAAGTCGATTTGGCATATATACCCCCTTGATCCACGGTGAATGGCAGAGAGGTTGGTTTAACCAGTCGACCTGGCATCCCACGACTGCAATGAACAGAAAGTCGATGGTCTATGGACAGGGAGAGACATGGCAACAAAGGCATTTAAGCCCATGAGGTAGGTATATTTGCAGTTATATCATGCTCTGTTGTTAATTTAAAACTCTAGCTAAGTGAGGAAAGATAGGTAAACGTGGAAAGGAGGTAAACAATCCTGTCAGATGTTTAAACTATAAAAGCAAGCCTAGTCAACATGTATGCAAACCATTGGAATTCTAAGTCATTTAGAACTAAAGAACCTTAAATGATTATCACTGGTGTTGATGTTATGGCTAAGTAAAAGCCAAGAGAATAGCAACCAACGTAGAATAAGAATAATATAAATAGTAGTGAAGGCTCAATAGAAGAGATAACTAGAATGATAAGAGAGGCAAGAATAGAGAGGCAAGAATAGAGATGGAAGAGGAAAAGATAGATGCAATGAAGGATTAGAGAATGGAATGTGCAAGACAAAAGTATTGGAGATCTAGATGTGTTTACAACTGAGTCATAAAAGATCGACGATGATCATCTCCGATTTAGTGTCGAACTTAGGGGTTGCGATCTTGAATGAGTGTTAGTTGTTTTAATAATTATTAGAGAAATTCTCAAAATATAGAAAGGATAAGAAATAGGAACAGAGGGCTCATGAAAGAGAAGAGCATCGAGGTGGAAAGCATTGGAATCCAGACATATTGCAGACAGTTTGAAGATATCAGGTATCATAATAGACATGGATCGCGTTTCTTGAGGTAGGCTCAAATCTAGCATGTTTTGTTAGATAGAGATTTTAATGATATTAAAAAAATGATCTATTTTTAGCTTTATGCAATATTCTAATGAAAGAGTTAGAGTTGCGATACAAATCATTGTTAATTGTTTAAATTACGATCATGCAAATATAGATGCAATAATGAAATATTTTCTTAAAGATTGTTGATAAACATAAATTAAACTCATAGAAATTAGACCACCAAATCCTCTAGGAACAGAGTAAGAGGATAGAGAGAGAGACTCTGAAATTGAATTGCGAAGAAGATGAAATATTAGGATTATGACTTATTAAATAGTGAAGTTTATTTTGATATCATAAAGAAAAGACTTACACTTTCAAATTAGATCCTTGCATGAAGAGAAAAGATGGTTATCAGGTGTCTCATTAAAAAAGGCCATATAGATAGGTGCTTTATGAATTTTCATCATGTTAGATTATTGTGTTGGTAAATTAGTAAAATCAATGAGTTGAGTGTTTATATCATGAAAAGTCACATATTAGTATTAAACTAAATATGATGCTTTGAGAAAAGAGGTAAATGAACCAAGACACATGGGAAGATAGAGATCTTAGACGATATAAACTTAGAATTCTAAACCATAAGAAATGGAATGCATGGTAATGATTGCGTTATTTAAATGTTTTGATAATTGAATAAAAAAATGTGTGCTCATTTTAACCAATTTCAATGTAAAGATGCATACATGTGTTACACATTCTTAATATTTAATTCTTGTCTTTAAATTGCTTGAAAGATAGAAGCGAAAGATTGTTTTATTTCAGATGTATATTTGTTTATCCATGAAATATTGCTTCCTGTCAGATAGGATTGGTTGTAATAAAAGATTGATTCTTTCAATTTCTATTAAATGAAAGATTGTCTTCTTTAGCATTGTATTTTTATCTTGCAAGAAATAGGAAGCTAGATTTGAAAGGCGAAAGATTGTCTTCTGTATATATTTATTCTAAATTTATGTGAACAAAGATAGATAGGCTTGTCTATAGAAAGTTACCTTTCAGAACGGGTGCTGAATATGGAATCTTAGAGAGAATAGTTGCTTTTTCCAAACTATTTATTTTTACTATACATGGCATTATACTCGTCTGAGTAATCAAATTGAATAAACTATTGAAATAGATGGAATTATTTTATTTATGCTCTCTACCATATCCTTGATTGATAATGCTTGTTTCTTAAAAGAATTAGAAAAATGAAAATGCTTGTATCATCTAGGCACGCACCGGATTCCCTCTTGTCTTTCGAATTTTTTTGTTAAAGCAATTCGTGCAAGCTTGGGTATTCTTGATTGACCAAGAATTCTGGGGAAAAGTAAGCTTCAAGGTTGGGTGGAAAAAGCACCTAAATCTTGTTCTCGTCTTCATTCGATGGACTGAAAGGAAGAGACTCATAATGGAGATCGACGGATGTATCTTACTTTCTTTATGTTTGTTTGATACTTAAGACATTAGAAAGCCTAAGTATGATACAATGATATGTAATGAGAAATTTCTACCTTCCATTGTATATGAAAATTTTATTTAACTCCTTGATATCTATGATTGTTTTATCAATTTATTAAACTTGTTTTATATTATGTATGAATAGACTTCTTAATTGATTTATGTGTTTATTTAAGAATAAAGAGTAGATTATATCAGATAGAGTAATTTACGTCTTTACAAACACAACATGACAACCTGATCTTACATCTTCACAAATGAAGACCACATGCTCCAATGAACATAACCTGTCAAGAGAAGCTATATCATGCCAACACTCTACTCTACAATCAAGAGCCTACCATGGACTCTAAGAATCAACATCTCCAATCACATGAAGATAACCACCTCCTGATAGCAAAACCTCTTCTACCAAAAAACTCCCACTATAGTGTGACACACAACTACTCATGGTATCATATCAAGCATGCTACAAGTCCAGTGGAGACACCCTAATTATCCATTTAGATAAGCTGTAGACATAAAGACTCAAACACCAAATCCACAATCTGATTTTCCAATCTACAATGAGTAGTCAGATTCATAGATATCATAAACAAAATCTGCAACATGATACCAACATCATACTGAGATTAAACTTACAACTGCAAACATTCTACATACCCTGCAAAATTTTGGCAAAAACCAACATCTCCCTATAACCTTAAAGGAGCTTCCACAGCTGGAATACTTCCCAGATCCTACCTATCCTTCAATCCTCTCCTAACAGTCTTGATCCAGAGTACATGTTCCAATCGTTGCTAACAATGAAACAACATTTGTGATAGTCTCGCGATCGGAGTCCTCATTTCCCATAAACACAGACACAAAAAATGCTACACATATAATATGGAAACATGTCGCCCCCAAAAGAAGGCAAAATCACATTGACTTCATCTACAATCCGTCGTCGATGTCATGTGAGTTTCATGCACATTGGAGTCATGCGGTGACCAGTACTCCACAATGTTGTTTTATGAAACCACCCCTCATTGCCCCTTCGAACAAGGAAAGCAAAATGCCACCAACCATAGCAGACTTAGCAACAACTCTTGGGCCCTGGTGCATTTGAAGAATCCCTCCCATAGCAGTGCCAGCTATGATAGAATTCCATGGATCCTCCTTCTATCTCACATAAACCATGGAATAGTGAAAAACCAAAAAGAGGTCGCCCCACACGACAATACTTCCCCCAGTTCTGGGTGCATTCATTCCTACAGTTTGGGTTGTGCCAATTAAACACTCCCCATGGGGAAAATTGTATAATCCTTTGACAAAATGGTAAACCGATCCTCCTACAACTCCCATGCCGAAGGCACCTCTGACATCATCTAAAATTTTGTTTGGGTATGGCTCTCATGAATTCTTAGGCGTGTCGATGATCTTCCACAACTACCCTATTACCCAAACCCTCAACTATGCATATGAAGCTTGTAAGGATCCCTTGCGCGTTGCTCTGATGCCCTGTTCTTCTACCTCTTTTATCTGCCTCACAATCATTAACAAATTGACCAATATCTGGCCGCTCCTTTCCTACAGGATGGTTATAATTTTTGACAGGCATCCTACCACTCATCTCATGGAAACCAAGGAATTAATTTTTGACAGGCTGGTTATAATTTTTGACAGGCATCCTGCCACTCATCCACTCAATGCAGTTAATGATTAACAATATTCTTTTAATATCACCAAACAGGTAATGCCCAAATCAGCCAATTTGATACCCATGTCAGATAAACATTTAAATTTAGCACACCCCAGGTTATTCTATTTTGGAACTATTTTTGCATGCCCATTCTTCCCAGGTGCTTCCATTCAACGACCAATAATAGCCATCATTTCACACATCTTCTCTTTCAGTTCTGACAGACCTTCTGAGCACCCTATTTTTGAAACTTTTTGTTATATTTCACTATTCACTCTCACCCTGCTCTCCTTTAATCTTAGAGGCTGTGATACCAATTGTTAAATCAAAAGACAAATTGGGAACACACAAATAATACACAAACACAAGAATTTATCGTGGTTCACCAATTTGGCTACATCCATAGAAAGCAGAGCAAATATTCTATTACTATTCTTGCAGCTTACATACATAGGGATTTACCCTCATATTTATACAATAGTCTTCAACAAAAGACGAAGAGACAAAGATAAAAAGGTGAAATGAAAAATCAGACTTCATATCCCAACAATTATCTTTCATAGATTCATTACATATTATGTCAAAATTTATAAGAATTAACCATATATATTAAAACTCACACAATTCACATTATTAATAATAATTGTTACATTATAATATATAAAAAATAAACTTTCAAAACACTATTATATAAACTACAACACACAAAATATATAGAAGAATACATTGCACATGACCAAGCAAAGATATTAGACTCTACATATCACAAGAGTCTTGAGAATATCTTGAGTAACACTAAGATTTATTTTAGAATCAAGTATCATATAACTTATTTTTAATTGCAAATAATCTTCTTACAGTTCTGAGAAGCTTAGCTCTTTAGAAATAATGGAGGCGCATTTCACTTGTTAAGCGAGGCATTCAAATTTCTGGTCAATTCTGGCTAAAACAAGTTGGCGGCGAGAATATCCCCTTGAAAAAGTAATATGCTTCTCATACCTACCATGACAGACATCTTTATTTTTTATTCATTTATTAGCTTAGATTTATCAATTCATTTTCCAGTCGAGGTCATACGATGAACTTGCACATTTGCTTTTAATTAAAGAATACTATTATCTAATGACTTTGCACATCAATCTTATTTAAATCACCCTACTTAATGCTAAATTCCATGAAATACTAAGATTTAGTGTGTGGTTTATTTAGAATTTGTCAGATTATGCACATTTTCCTCTCATTTTTTGTATTTAGTTGACCGTCCTCTCTTGTAAATAGGACTTGTGATTGTCTACAGTTCCAATTTGACTTTCAGTCTATGCCATGCATTTTAAATTCAACTCACATAACTTTAGTATCTATTAAAATATAATGTTTCTATTTATTCTTTTAATAATATGTTATACTCTTCATATATAATTGATCTATTCAAATCTATCATTATCACACTTAATTTCAAAGGTAAAGTTTTGAATGAGTTTTGATTTACAAGATTATGAGAAAAAAATACATTAGAATATTTTATATTATAATAATTTAACATTGCTTCTTTATTAAAAAAATATTAAATTTTTTTAGGATAACTATTTAATGTTAGCATGTGTTTATTCTTGAATTTCATCATACATTTAGATCAAAATTGCAATAAACTAGTAATAGTTGTTCATTCATGTCACTATTACCCATCAAAATTGAAAAATAAAACATCTAATAGTATTATCATATTACAATTATTTAATAAGGCATATATTAACCTTTACTAGAAGGACATTTAGAAATGCTTAAAAAAGAATTATTTTACCTTATTATTATAGAGTGAGAAACTATTTTGATATAAGAGACCTTATTAGTGGATACCAACATGCAAAGTCCTTTTGCAATTACCTTATGCATATTTAATATCTCTCATTTTGAATCAAACATCTATTTCCTCTAGTGTGTATAACCACCTTTATTACTTCCACACACACACACACATACATATATGCACATACACACAAATAGATATATAATCTCTACATAAATAGAATACCTAATTTGTATTTATGGAACACTTTTTAAATCAAACTTGAAGAGTGTTAAATTCTATGCGATATACACACTTTTCCCCTTCTATAAATAGTGACAATGTAGATTATTTCAAAAAAGTACTAGGTATAGAGGCTAAAATAGAATGTGTAGATAATCTATGTGTATACATCTACATGGAAAAGAAAGGATTACACTTAGGAGGTTTTCAATTTACTCCACATATCTTCTACTCGTTGTGAATGAGTCTACACTTGAAAATACTTTATCATAACTCCTTTAGGCTTTGAAAGGGGGAAAAAAAAAGATTTTAACCTCCCATTAGAGCTTGATGATTTGCTTTGCCTCTATGCATAGCTACAACACATGAAAAGTGATCAAATAGAATAGAAAAGCCTAAAGTAGTTAATTTGGTCAAAGAAAACTCAAAAGTTTTCATTTACTAGGCTTCCCACCTAATATTTGCAACGTGGCTATTGATATTTAAAGACTTTTCTCACTCTAGAAAACAAATCGCAACATATGATCTGAGAAAAAATATTTAAATGAGTTTAGCCTTGGAAGCCCTTAATGACCTAGGACTTTTAAGAAAGTAAGATAATTATATAAGAAACCACGAACCATCTTGTTTGAGGTCATTTTGGACAAATAAGGGAATAAATTGACTTCACAATCCCTTTTGATTTTTCTCTAATAGGAGCCTATTCTTGATCATAACAGTATTTCTTTTCAAAAATAGGACTCTGTATTAGTTTGAATGCAAGTGGGTTGGGCACTCATTATTAATTAAAAGTTCACATCAATATGCTAGGCATCTTTTGAAACATCATCTAGTACATATTTTGATATGGTATTTCAAGATTCATCTCTTCGGTACATGTCAAACCTTGTTCTCTAATTGGATTCATAAGAGCTATTTCCAAATCAAACTATTGCAACACAATAATCCATTCAACTATTTTTTCACCTAATTCTCTTTGCTAAGTAGAGTCTTCACTAGTACATTAGGAACTTGAAAAATACCTTAGTTCTTAGAATATAATGTCCAAAATTTGTGATAGTTCTAACCCATACATAAGCCTATTTTTCCACATTGGGATATCCAGGCTTTACATATTTAAAAGGAGTACTCATGAAAATAATTGGATTCTCACCTCCTTAGTATTTTCTTTGAGTAAACATAAAGGCATGGTATGACCTAATACAAATAAATAATTATAGAAAAGATTAGAGTAATATGAATTGACCATTATCGGAATTTCAATTATGGTTTTCTTGATCTTAGCAAACGTAGTCTTCATAGCTGCATGCTTTCTCATTATGATAATCTCTTAACACTTGGATAATGCTAGACTTCTCTTATATCATCCATATATTTCCAAGGAATGTTCTCTTTACATATTTTCAATGAAAAAAAGGGGTAGATCAATGGATATGATGTGCATGGGAACAAGTGCAAGCATATGAATAATAAAAGTTAACAAGATGTATGTATAAGGATTTGTGAACATTCTTTCCTACTATTTGTTGTCTTTTTTGTTTTTTTCCTCTTGCAAAGCTCTTCTTCAGCTTCTACAAAATGTAATCTTATAATTTTCAATATGAAGTTACGAAGTTTTTAAAAAGAAAAAGAAATTTATGAAAAGAAAAATGAAGTGGTAAATATATAAATATAAGTGAATAATATAAAAATATCACCATTACAAATAGCAAGGATAATAATCAAATAAAAATGAGAAATTGTCATTTTATGAGGATTAATTGGCTCCTCTCAGTGGCTGGCTCTTCATAGAAATTGAATTAGAGATTTGACTTTACTGAAAGACATCCACAGAGGATAGAGAAACATGTGGGAAAGGGGCAGAGGATTTGAAATGATAAACAATAACAGAGCAAACAAAAATATGCATTCAATGGTGAAAGAGACACATAAAATTCATGTAAAAAACTGTTTGCAACACACATAAAACACACAGCACCAAACAATAGATTTCATATATATTTATATTAAAATTGGAAGAATTTTTGTAGAGCTTCAATGCTTAGAGATTCTCAGATGCAAAGCTGTGTTGCTCCCTCTTTCACATCATACAAAAAGACCACAAAAACTGAAATAAAAACCAACTTACGATGGACAGCAAGGAGAGTAAAATATTAATATATTTTACTACCCACAAAGTGTGTGAGAGTAAATAGCCACTTAATAGGAATAAAACAAAATCCTGACAAATCTTCTTCAAAAGGCATTCCAAATAAACTGCCTTAAATGCAGGTAAATAATGTTGAGCTTGAGAGGAAAGCACGATAAGATAGTTGAGATTAGACATATTTCTAACATTCCCCCTTATTCTCAACTATCTGAGATTCTGCTCAAAAACAACTGGAGCATCCACATTTAAACCTATCATGTTTCTCAAAAACTTTCGACGCATTCATCTTCTATCTAAAAAGTTCTAGAGCATTTGCCTTCTTTTCCTTCATTGTGATCAACAGTTTCCACGGCATCAACACTTGCACAAAACATTTTGGAGCATCCATTTTCAGTACATACACCCAAACAACTTATCAAGTATTCAAATACATATTTTCCCAACAGTCTAGTAAAAATATCAGAAAATTGATCTTTTGATCTACAAAATTCTGAACATATTTCCTTGTTATTCACTAACTCCCTTATAAAATGATATCTAGTATCTATGTGTTTGCTTCTTTTATGAAAAATATGATTTTTAGACAATGCAATGGCTGAGTTATTATCACAATAAATCTTTGTTTCTTCATCTTTTTTATGCATCAACTTAGTCAACATTCTCCTCATCCATACTACTTGACATGTAGCTGTTGTGGCTGCCACATACTCCACTTCTCCTGAAGAAAGTGTAACAATGGGTTGTTTCTTTGAATCCCAGGAAACAACACCAGATCCAAAATTAAATGCATAACCAGAAGTACTTTTTCTATCATCTATGCTACAAGAACAATCACTGCCCATATATCCAATAAGTTTGAACTCATCTACAGCTTAATACAAAATTCTATAGTTCTTGGTTACACATACATACCTCAAAATTGTTTTCTAGCTTGCCAATGAGAGTCTTTTGGAGACTCCATGAACCTTGAGATAATGCTCACACCATACATGATGTCAAGTCATGTAGCAGTCAAGTACATGAGACTACCAACCAACCTTTTGAACAATCTAGGATCAACCAATGAACCACCATCATCCTTTCTTAACTTTAGTCCTATCACAACTGGAGTAGGAGCTAGTTTGCAATTCAGCATATTAAATCTTTTCAATACATCACTTGCATATTTTGACAAAGAAATAAAAATACCATCTGTTGATTGCTTAATTTCTATTCCCAAAAAATATTTCGTGAGACCAAGATCAGTCATCTCAAACTCTTTCATCATAGTAGCCTTAAAAGAACTTATAGAAAGGTCTCCCATAAAGATCAAGTCATCTACATAGAGACAACCTATCAACATCTTACTGTGTTCATCTATTTTGATATATAAAGTAGGCTCACTACTGCACCTACTAAAACCATCCTTAATCAAGTAAAAATCAATTCGACTATACCATGCTCTAGGAGCTTGCTTGTGTCCATAGAGGGCCTTTTTTAGCTTGTATACTTTACCTTCTTGGCCTACAATTCTATATCCTTTGGGGTTCTCAACATAAACTTCTTCTTCAATCAAACCATTTAAAAATGCAGATTTTACATCCATTTGGAAAACTTGCCACTCCTTTTGGGTTGCAATGGCTAAAACACTTCTTACGGTATCCAGGCGAGCTACTAGAGAAAATGTTTCTTTGTAGTCAATACTAGATTTCTAAGTGAAGCCTCTAGCAACCAACCTTGCCTTATGCTTCAACACATTTTCATCCATGCCATACTTTGTCTTGTAAATCCATTTTATGCTTATAGCATCATTTCCTTGTGGACGATCCACCAACTCCCAAGCATTGTTCTTCTCAATAGCTTCAATCTCTTCATCCATAGCTTCATCCCATGCTTCATCCTTAATTGCTTCATCAAAGAATATTGGGTCAGCAACTTCTAAATATAAAGAAAAAACAACAAATGAATTTGATGTTTCAACGCTAAAATCCGCTTCATATATATATATCTCTTAAACTCCTTGTTTTTCGCTGCAATAAACTTGCCAATCTAGGATCAGATTGTTGGGAAAAATGGTGTCTCAACCTTGCATTTATGCGAGGTTACTATTTATAGTAAGTTTTCATTTGAGCACGAAATGGTGCGAAACTCTCCCTGAAGCTTCTGGTTTGCTAGATAAGCATTCCGGTAAAGTTGCGTTGCAAGGTCACAGCTAGTTTTGAAGATATTAATGTTTTCGTCTTGGAGGGGTGCAATAAAATATTTAAACTTAATTTTGGGGACTTTAGAGGCTCCGAAACGCCCTGAAAAGTGGCCGTAACTGGCAAAGCGGGTTGCGAGGTGATAGAGCACTTCGCGAGCTCTCCGGCGCTTCAAACGGTTCGTCAATCGGACACCCGGTTCTCAAGTTATGGCCTCCGGAAGTTTGTACTCCTGAAATAGGAAAAATAATTTGTATCGGATACATAAATGAGTTGTAAAAGGGAGAAACACGTGTTGATGTGTGCTTTAACATGTCATAGGGCATCTAGAAGGGAGATAAGGTCGGCTACACCTTATTGGGTGGTTTTAGCCCATGGTTTTGTAATACCGTTTGACGGTTTCCTGTATTGTATCTCCTATTTATGAGGTGTGTGAGATAGAGGTTGTGTGTAAGAGTCTTATGGCTATTGAGTTGCCTCTGAATCTCTGATTAATGGTACTCCTGCAAAGAGCTTGCTCTGCAAGTATTTTGTAATCTATTTTTGATTGCTGAATAAAATATTGAGCTGCTTTTGGAGGGTGGGGTTTTTCTCCCGAAAGGGTTTTCCCCACGTAAATCACTGTGTTGTGGTATGAATGCTATTATATCTATTTCTATTTTCTGTAACTGTTGTAATGATCTGAAAAAGTTTTGCATTACCCTCCTCTCAAGGTTAGTGTAGGAAGTTGTTTCCGCTACTTAACTTCCTTACAAGTGGTATCAGAGCCTGATCACCTTTGGTTTCAATTGTGGGCAGTTGGGTTTTTTGAACTAATCCAGATTTGAGTGGGAGCTTGTGCAGAAGACACTTTTTGATCTTGTTGCAGGAATATTCAGATGGCGAGTTCGTCAGGGAGAATAGAGGTGGAGAAATTTAATGGAAGTAATTTTGAGATGTGGAAGCTAAAGATGGAAGATCTGCTAATAGATCGAGATCTTTGGGATGCTGTTGATGCGAATGTCCAAAGACCCTCAGATCCTACTGCAGCAGCTCAGTATGATGTTATGGACCGAAAAGCCAAGGGTCTAATCAGACTGTGCCTGGCAGACTCTGTTCTAATCAATGTCCATGAAGAAAACTCTGCAAAGAAGCTATGGACTAAGCTTGGTGAGATGTATCAAGTGAAATCTTTATTAAATCAAATTTTCTTAAGAAAGAAATTGTATTCCTTGAAGATGGAAGAGGGTGGACGAATTGCAGACCACCTAGAAGCATTCAATATGATTGTGGCTCAATTAGTATCCGTCGGTGTTAAGATGGATGAGGAGGAGAAATGTCAAATCTTGCTTTGTTCTTTGCCTGATTCGTGGGATTCTCTTGTTATGGCTATCGGTAGTACTTCTGTTGTTTTGAAATCTGAAGACGTGGTGGGTGCCCTACTCGGTGAAGAGATGCGAAGGAAGGTATCCATCAGTTCAAAGGAAGCCCTAACCGTTCGTGGAAGACCTAAGGAGAAAGGCAAGAAGAATGAGAAGCGCGGCAAGTCCAAATCCAAAGGGAGATCGAAATCTCCTAGAAAGTCCAAAGTCATTTGCTGGAATTGCGGTAATCTGGGTCACATCCGTAAGGACTGCAAAGAAGAAAAGAAGAAGAAAAAGAAAAAGTTCGATTCTGATTCTGAGTCCGACAAGGAAGATGGCGATGCATTTATTGCGGCTTTGGCGACTCATGCAGGTAATGATGCCTGGCTAATTGACTCAGGTGCATCTTTTCATATGACTTCCAATAGAGATTGGTTTTCTGAATATGAAGGATTTAATGGAGGTAAGGTGTACTTGGGTGATGATTCACATCTAGACATTGTTGGTCGAGGTAAAGTTAGAATTAGGTTTTCTGATGGTAGAATAAAAAGGATTAATGGTGTGTTGCATATCCCTGGATTAAAATGAAACCTGTTATCTGTGAGCAAACTGATAGATGCAGGTGTGCAGGTAGTCTTTTCTGAAGCAGGATGTAAGATGATTAAGGGTGCTATGGTAGTTGCTAGAGGTGTCAGGTTTGGCACTTTGTATAAGCTTGAAGCATACACTGTTGAGTGTAATAGCACTTCTGTAAAAAGTAAATCTGCGGATACTTCACTGGAAGATTTGAAGGTTTCACCTTCAGCAGATGGTAATGGTTTTTGGGTACCTAAGGGTGCTCTTTCGTCTGAAGAAAAGTTACCTGCAGAGAAGACTATGTTATGGCATCAGAGACTTGGCCACATTGGAGAAAAGGGTCTAAGGACCTTGAAAAATAAAAATCTTGTTGAAGGCTTGAATGATTGTAATCTTGACTTTGATTTCTGTGAGCATTGCATTTATGGAAAACAAAACCGCGTTCAGTTTTACTCGAGTTCTCATAAAACTTGTGGTGTTTTGGATCTTATCCATTCTGATGTGTTTGGTCCAGTAGATGTCTCTTCGATTGGAAAATCCACATATTATGTTTCATTTATTGATGATTTTAGTAGAAGGACATGGGTTTATTTTCTAAAGAGTAAATCTGAAGTTTTTAGTCGTTTTAAAGAATTTAAAGCAATGGTTGAGTTGCAGACTGGAAAGAAAATAAAATGTTTGAGAACTGATAATGGCGGTGAGTTTTGCTCTAATGATTTTGATAGATTCAGTAAAGACTATGGAATTAACAGGCAGAAGACAACTCTGTATTCTCCACAGCAGAATGGAGTTGCAGAAAGAATGAACAGAACACTCATGGAGAAGGCTAGGAGTATGTTGAGTGGTGCTGGTCTCGAACAAAAGTTTTGGGCTGAAGCTGTTGCCACTGCTTGCTACCTGATTAACAGGTCTCCTACATCAGCTCTTGTTGATAAAACGCCTATGGAAGCATGGTCAGGTCACAAGCCTTCATTGAGACATCTTAGAGTTTTTGGTTGTGAGGCATATGCACATGTGCCAAAGGAGAAGCGAACAAAGTTGGAGAACAAGGCTGTGAAATGTATCTTCATCGGGTATAGTTATGGTGTGAAAGGATACAAGCTTTGGGACCCTGTTGCACAAAAGGTAATTCACAGTAGAAGTGTTATTTTTAGAGAAATTAAGTCTCCTTCTGTTACATTGCAGCCAGAACAGACTAAAAAAGAAGATGTGATTCAACTTCCTTCTACACCTGAAAGAGTTGAATCGAGACCCCTAGATAGGCAAGAATTTGAGGAGAGCTCGTCTAGCTCTGAATCTTCAGAAGAGGAGGAAGAACCTCCAACTCAGCTTGTTCGAAGGTCTACAAGACATAGACAAACACCTGAAAGGTATTCACCTGATGATTGGAGATGTATTTTTGCTCTGAATACTAGTGTGGATGAACCGAAATCTGTAGAAGAGGCATTAGGTATGAATGATGCAGAATCCTGGAAGATTGCTATGGAGGAAGAAATGGCAGCGTTGAAAAAGAATGATACATGGGATCTTGTACCATTGCCTGAAGGACGAAAACTTGTTGGTTGTAAATGGGTGTTCAAGAAAAAGATTGGTTCAGATGGAAGCATTGAGAAGTATAAAGAAAGGTTGGTTGCAAAAGGCTACTCTCAGGTTGAGGGTGTTGATTACGGTGAGATATTTTCTCCTCTTGCAAAAATGACGTCCATTAGATTTTTGCTTTCTATTGCTACTGCTTATGATTTAGAGGTTGAGCAAATGGATGTGAAAACTGCTTTCCTTCATGGTGATTTGGAGGAAGATATTTATATGACACAGCCGGAGCACTATGTGGTGAAAGGCAAAAGTAATTTGGTCTGTAAATTGAAGAAATCTTTGTATGGCCTCAAACAAAGTCCTAGGATGTGGTACCAGAAATTTGATACATATGTGTTGAGTTTGGGATTTGAACGTTCTAAATCAGATCACTGTGTTTATTATAAATCTTATGGTGATCATTTCTTATTCATTGCATTGTATGTTGATGATATGTTATTCATTGGTAAAGGGAAAGGTATGATTTCAGAACTGAAGTCTCAGCTCGCTGCTAAATTTGAAATGAAAGATCTTGGTGAAGCAAAGCACATCCTTGGGATGGAAATTAGAAGAGATAGGGTGAACAGAAAGCTATGGCTAGGCCAGAGTAAGTATGTGAATTCAGTGTTACAGAGGTTCAACATGCAGAATTGTAGACCATTGAGTGTTCCTTTTACAGTTGGAATGAAACTATCTATTTCAGATTGTCCTACATCCCCATTGGAGATGGAAGACATGAGCAGAGTGCCTTACCAAAGTGCGGTTGGAAGCTTGATGTATGCTATGGTCTGTACTAGACCAGATATTGCCCAAGCAGTGGGAGTACTTTCTAGATATATGTCTAATCCTGGTAGAGTTCATTGGGATGCAGTCAAAAGAGTCTTCAGATATTTGAAGGGTACTTCAGAGTATTCTTTGTGTTATCATGGTAATTCAGTTGGAGACATGACTTCCCTTGATATCCATGGTTATGTGGATTCAGATTGGGCAGGTGATATTGATAGCAGAAGATCCACCAGTGCTTATGTGTTTACTTTGTTTGGTGGTGCAATTAGTTGGATGAGTAAGCGACAGGCTGTGGTTTCTTTATCCACTACTGAAGCAGAGTATATGGCAGCTACTCATGCTTGTAAAGAGGTCGTTTGGCTTAAGAGACTGTGTTTGGATATTGGAATAAAACAAGGTACAGTGACAGTTTACTGTGACAGTCAGAGTGCAATTAGCCTAGCTAAGAACCTGACATTTCATGCTCGGACCAAACATATTGATATTCAGTATCATTTTGTTAGAGATATGGTCGAAGATGGTAGGGTGAAGCTGGTTAAGGTGGAAACTTTGATGAATGTTGCAGATGCTTTAACTAAGGCTCTGAGCACAGAGAAGTTCAGATGGTGTTCAGAGTCTATGGGCCTTATGGCCCCTAGCAATTGATTCTTTGTGTTGACATTCCCTTCGGCTCTTGCAAGGTGTTCGACAAGTGGGAGATTTGTTGGGAAAAATGGTGTCTCAACCTTGCATTTATGCGAGGTTACTATTTATAGTAAGTTTTCATTTGAGCACGAAATGGTGCGAAACTCTCCCTGAAGCTTCTGGTTGGCGAGATAAGCATTCCGGTAAAGTTGCGTTGCAAGGTCACAGCTAGTTTTGAAGATATTAATGTTTTCGTCTTGGAGGGGTGCAATAAAATATTTAAACTTAATTTTGGGGACTTTAGAGGCTCCGAAATGCCTTGAAAAGTGGCCGTAACCGGCGAAGCGGGTTACGAGGTGATAGAGCACTTCGCGAGCTTTCCGGCGCTTCAAACGGTTCGTCAATCGGACACCCGGTTCTCAAGTTATGGCCTCCGGAAGTTTGTACTCCTGAAATAGGAAAAATAATTTGTATCGGATACATAAATGAGCTGTAAAAGGGAGCAACACGTGTTGATGTGTGCTTTAACATTTCATAGGGCATCTAGAAGGGAGATAAGGTCGGCTACACCTTATTGGGTGGTTTTAGCCCATGGTTTTGTAATACCGTTTGACGGTTTCCTGTATTGTATCTCCTATTTATGAGGTGTGTGAGATAGAGGTTGTGTGTAAGAGTCTTATGGCTATTGAGTTGCCTCTGAATCTCTGATTAATGGTACTCCTGCGAAGAGCTTGCTCTGCAAGTATTTTGTAATCTGTTTTTGATTGCTGAATAAAATATTGAGCTGCTTTTGGAGGGTGGGGTTTTTCTCTCGAAAGGGTTTTCCCCACGTAAATCACTGTGTTGTGGTATGAATGCTATTATATCTATTTCTATTTTCTGTAACTGTTGTAATGATCTGAAAAAGTTTTGCATTACCCTCCTCTCAAGGTTAGTGTAGGAAGTTGTTTCCGCTACTTAACTTCCTTACACAGATGAGCTACTTCTATTAGTTGAATTTGATGGACTTCCAGATGATGTTATAGCTAGTGTTCTTTGTGTAGTTTGCTATGTGGAAGAAAAATTATGATTTCTTGAAAGTCTTGTTGTAGAAGAAGGTGTAGCTTGTGCTACAACTTGTGTTGCTTGTCCAGGAGTGGAAGGAGGTATTGCTTAAGGAAAACCTTGTTGTTCTATAACTTCATCATTCATTTCATCATGTGGATCAGCTACTGCTACACTTATGATTTTATCTACACTTCCTATCCCATGCTTCATTCTCCACAAATTGTACATCTCTATTAATTATAACTTTTCTAGTAATTGGATTAAACAACTTGTAAGCTTTTGTATCTTTTGAATACCCAACAAAAATAGATTTCTCACCTTTGTTGTCCAATTTTATTCTCATCTCTTCAGGCACATGAGCATATGAAATACATCCAAAGACTTTGAAGTGAGCAACATTGTGCTTTCTACCACTCCAAACCTCTTGAGGAATCACATTCCTTACACTTGTAGTTGGACATCTGTTCAAAATACAAACTGTGGTTGCTACTGCTTCGGCCCAATATTCATTTGGTAAATGTTTTGACTTCAACATACTTCTTTCCATATCCATGATAGTTCGATTTCTTCTTTCAGCCACACCATTTTGTTGAGGTGTGTAACGAGCTATAAATTGTTTGTGAATACCATGTTGTCTGCAATAATTCAGAAGATCATTAGAACTATATTCACCACCTTTATCAGTTCTTAATATCTTGATGGGATAACCAGTTTGTTTCTCTACAAGAGCCTTGAACTATTTAAAGACTCCAAATGCATCAGATTTATGCCTCAAAAAGTAGACCCATGTCTTTCTTATATAATCATCAATAAAAGTCAGAAAATATGTGCAACCTCCAATATAAGGAGTTTGCATTGGTCCACATATATCGGAGTGAACAATCTCAAGTGGTTTACATGCTCTTTCTGATTTTCCAACAGGGAAGGTCTCTCTATGTTGTTTAGACAGTATCATGCTTCACATACTCTATCTGGTTTCTTAATCAATGGAAACCCCTTAACCATATTCTTCCTATGCAAAAAATTTAAGCCTCCAAAGTTCAAATGGCCAAATCTCAAATGCCATAGCCATGATTTATTTTTCACCACTGACTAAAAAGGTGTTTGAACAGTTACATTACCATTTTGTTCATCTTCTTTAGTTTCAGTTTTTGCCTTTCCAAAGCTACCTCACTCTGTTCTAGAGCAACCTTGTTCTTTTTTGCAGCAACCTTTTTGAGCAACTTGAGAGGCATCTTGAGAATTTTCAGTCTTAAATGTTGCACCAACTACATTTCTTTTGATGTCAGGTTTCAACCTCAATGGGAACATTCCATTTTTTGTCATTTGCACCTCTGCAACCAGCTGCGTAGTAGGATATTTATCAAGAATGACACATGCATTATTTTTCATATAAAATTTGTATCCTTTTTGCACTAACTGACCAATACTCATCATATTATGTTTCAGACCAGCAACATAAAAAACATCATGAATTACTTTTTGCTCCCCCTTTTTGGTTAGAATGTCAACCGTGTCTTTTCCCATAACATTCACTTGATTATTGTTCCCAAGAGTAACGTTGAAAGTGACTCATTTATCCAAGCTAGAAAACAACTCTAGATTTCCAGACATATGATTGCTATAACCAGAATCTAAATACCAGATATCATTTGGACTCTCTTGAACCATATTGCATTCAACTGGTGATTTTGTAGAAATTGTTTCAGCAATCTTTGCACATGCAATAAACATAGAATTTTTTGTAGAATTTTCTAGGGGATTTTGATTTTGTCTTCCTTGATCATGTTTTTTCTTTCTACACTCACAAGCATAATGACCAAATTTCTTGCAATAATGACATTGAACATTTGACTTGTCTTGTCTTTGACCAGCTGAATCATTATGAGAGTGTTCATTGTTATGTCCTCTTCCACCTTGACTTGTTGGATTGCTGCTACGTCCTCTAAATATGTTTCTTCCTCTACCCCTACCTCTTCCATGGCTTATTGAATCCTGAGATGAGAAAGCATTCTCAATGGAGGTGTGTGATTTGTTCGGCCTATATTCATGATTTATCAAAGATGCATGCAATTCATCCATTGTCAGCTGGGTTAAATCCTTAGTTTCCTCTATGGAAACAACTAAAGGATCAAACTAAGTAGGCAGAACCCTTAACATTTTCTCAACTATCTTTTTCTCTTCTACTGTTTCCCAATGAGATTGTATTTGATTTATGATGGGGTTTGCCTAGCTTACTCACACTTCACCTAGTTGGTGTTGCTCAATTCCACTAGCCACTCCAGGTCTAGCTTTTCTCCAAGATCTCCAAGTCCTTCTCAATCTCTTATAGGGATTTCTCTTTGCCAATCTCTAGGTGTTTGCAACAAGTGTTTGGCTAGGAACGCTACCATTTCAAAGTGTTTCCATATGCTCAATCTTGCTAACTTGACATCAACTTGTCAATTTCACCCCCATACTATTGCGAGTCATTGAAGAGGTGTGGAGGTAGCATTTACCATGGAATTAATTCCATTTGGGTCCATTTGTGGTTTGCATTCACTATCTTTCTTACCGATTTTACCATTTTGCCTAGAAATAGGGCTACAAGGAATGAGCTCCTATTAGGCCTCCAAAATCCAGTTTTCAAGGGTTTTGAGGGAATCGGTCCAAAAGACCCTACAAAATTTTTTGTTTTCTTCAAACACTCACCCAAACCTAAGAGATTTTGTTGTTTTTGGTCTTCCAACTCACTGTACAATGCCCTAACCCAAAAATGAGGGTTTAGTGCAGTTTCTAAGCCTTTAACCGGCAGTGACTGATCAAATTAGTGAAATGGGCATCTAAAGGTCTTGTCAAGGCTTCTCCTTGTGGTGGAAACTCTGTATGGACCTCATGAAGCATCCAAAATGGATTGGTCAAGGTTTTGTAATCACCTCTGCACTATGCACTCAATTTTCACCCTGTCTTCTCTAGCCGGGTTGCTCTTGGACTCACTTAGAAAAAGGTCGTAACCATGTTAATCTCCACTTTTAGAACTCCTCCCTGCATATATACACTATACAATGGGTTTCCTTCCATTTCCAAATAGACCGTGATGGTAGCACAGAGGGATTCTATGGGGCAACCATTTTTACATGAAATTGCTATTTACAAGCCAAAAGTAGTTGTTCGGAAACAAAACAATGAAAGTAAAAACTCACACTAACTAAAAAGATTCAAATGAAACAAATGAAACTGGAACACATGAAATAACTACAATCCAAAACTAGATCAATGAATTCAACCCATTTGTATTCACATTTTAAGCAAAATAAGCCAAAAACAGTGTTAATAGTCCGAAAATGAGTAGTTTCAGATTGTCAATCATACAAAAACAAACTTCCAACCTTGGTAACCATGTAAGAGGAGTTTTACATAGTCTTCCCCACATGTGGAGGAATTCTATGGAATTGTGCTATCCCTAACTCCATCGCTAAGCTCCTTTAGGACAAAAGTTGTCATGACAACTTTTACAACTTTCCACATTTTGCTTTGCCAACCTAAACAACCTATTACAAGTCATTACTCATGACCTCTTAAGAATTCCTAAGACCATTCTAAACCTCTCTAATTCTCACACCAAGTTTTGCCACTTTTGACCATCAATAAAGCTATTTCAACTACTCAAACTATCACCTACTCACAAAGTGCAAACCTAGGAAGAAAACCAACTCAACTAGGCCTACACTTGACTCAAAGAAAACATCGCACACACACCTTGGACCCTCTTAGTCCTTATTAATAATCTTACTCTATTAAGGTCGATACAAGCCAAAATTGTGGAAGGACTATGAGCCTAAGTCCTAGGTGCTCATGCACCATTCTCCCAAACAAAAGAAAACTAAGTCACCTCTTTGGGGATCAGATTCTGATCAATTCCTAACTTTTTAAACTTGGTCTCAAGCACCCATGTAGCCTCAGTATCATCCATACCCTACCACTTGATTAGGTGCTCCCAATAAATTTGATGCCTTGTCTTCTTAGCGATCCTTGAACTCAATACCTTTTCAGCCTTTGGATTAGGTCTTGCTGGTATTTGAAGGTTATTTACATCATTTGATACCTCTGAGTGACTACAATCTGAACCTTGAATTGGTCCTTTGTAAGCAACTAAGTGTGCTATGTTGAAAACTAGTAACAATCCTATGTCGGTAGGTAGGTCCACCTTGTATGCATTTTCTCCATACTTGGCTAGGATGGCACATGGACCTAAACTTATCATTTGAAACTTATTAGGTACTCCTTGTTATAGCCTTGCTTTGTTTAGGTGCACCATGACAAGATCTCCTACTTGGAATTGTAGGTTCTTCCTTCTCTCATCAAATTTTTGCTTAATCTTACGTGTGTTCTCCATCAATGCTTGGTTGACTGATTCATGTACCTCTTTCATTGATTGAGCAAAATCTTCAGCATATCCACTTCTTGTTGTTGCATTACCTAAGTCCCTTAGCTCCAATATACCCCTTGGGTAAAGACCATAGACCACCTCAAAAGGGCTCTTGTTGGTGGTTCTATTTGGTTTGTCATTGTAACCATATTCAGCTTGTGATAGTACTTGATCCCATGTCTTCCCATACTCCTTTGTAAGGCACCTCAATAAGTTTCCCAAGCTCCTATTTACCACTTTGGTCTGCCCATCTATTTGTGGATGGTAGGCTTATCCAAAAGAGAGGTTGGTGCCAAGATTTTTCCAAAGTGTCTTCCAAAAATGACTCGTGAACTTTGAGTCCCTATTTGAAACAATGCTCATGGGTAAACCATGTATCCTTATCACTTCCTTGAAGAACAAATGAGCTATATGACATGCACCATGAGTAGTCTTGCAAGGTACAAAGTGGGCCATCTTACTAAATCTATCGAAAATGACATAAATGTTGTCAAATCCCTGCTTTGTCCTTGGTAAACCTACTACAAAGTTCATACTATTGCACTCCCAAGGTCTATATGGTATGGGTAAAGGTTGGTATAAATCGGCATTTGAAGAAGTGTGCTTGGCCTTTTGACAAACAATACAAGTCTCTACATACTTTTTCACATCTTGATTCATCCTAGGCCAATAGTAGTACCTCTGAACCAACTCTTGAGTCTTGTTGACTCCAAAATGACCACTAAGGCTGCCATTATGCTTCTCTTGTATGAGATTTTCTCTCATTGACCCTCTAGGCACACAAAGTTGTCCTCCTCTAAACAATAGCCCATCTTGCAAAGTAAAATTTGAATGCTCACTATGAAAATGATTTTGATGCTCTTTACACACCTTGTAGGCATTTGAGAAGTCTTCATCATCCGGGTATAGGTCTCTAAAACTGTCAACACCTATGCTTCTTAATTGAATTTCTTGGACTATCAAAAGTCTTTTGCTCAATGCATCAACAACCCAGTTTAATTGACCTTTTTGTGCTTGATTGTGAATGTGTAGGTTTGCATATACTCCACCCACTTCATGTGTTTTTGACTGAGTTTTTCTTGTGAGTTTAGAAAACTCAAAGCTTGGTTGTCCGTATAGACTACAAATTCCTTAGGAAGGAGATAGTGTCTCCACTTCCGCAAAGCCTACACCAAAGCATATAATTCTAGGTCATCTCAGGAGTATTTCCTCTTTGCATCACTCAGCTTCTCACTATGTAAAGCTATTGGTCTTTTTTCTTGGCTTAGGACAACACCTACTACAACATTGCTTGCATCACATTCCACTATGAAGAGTTTCTCAAAACTAGGCAACACTAACACCAGTTGAGTAGCTATCTTATCCTTCAAGGTTTCAAAACCTCTATTTGCTTGTTCATTCCACTGAAACTTTTCCTTCATTCCACCTCTAATGGTGTCCAAGATTGGTGCACATATAGCACTGAATTGCCTAATGAACTTTCTATAATACTGAGCTAGTCCATGGAAGCTTCTCACCTCTGTTGTTGACTTAGGAGTAGGCCAATTTACTATGGCTTCAACCTTGATAGGATCCATCTTGAGGTTTCCTTGAGACAACACAAACCCAAGGTAAACCAACTCCTTCTTAACAAATTCACACTTGTCCAAGTTCATGTTTAGCTTCTCTTCATACAATCTTTGTAGCACAATTTGCAGATGATTAACATGATATGCCCTATCCTTACTGAAAATGAGAATATTATCTAAATATACCACCACAAATTTACCTATGAAGTCCTTCATTACCTTATTGATGAGTCTCATGAAGGTGCTTGGAGCATTGTATAAGACAAATGGCATTACAAGCCATTCATAAAGACCTTCTGTTGTCTTGAATGTTGTTTTCCATTCATCACCCTCCTTAATCCTAATTTGGTGGTATTCACTTTTAAGGTCAATCTTCGTAAAGTATTTGGCTTCCCCTAAACAATCCATTAGGTCTTGAATTCTAGGAATTGGAAACCTATATCTAATAGTGATCCTATTTATAGCTCTAGAGTCAGTGCACAATCTCCAAGTACCACCTTTCTTTGGGGCTAAAATGGTAGGTACAACACAAGGGCTAATGCTTTTCCTAATTAGGCCTTGGTCTAAAATCTCTTGGATTTGTTTAGCAATCTCAAAATTTTGTTGGGGAGTCATTTTATAAGCTTCCTTGTTAGGTAAGGATGCTCCAGGAATAAAGTCTATTTGATGGCTTATGGCTCTTTTAGGAGGTAAAGTGGTTGGTTGTCCATCACTCACTAATCCTTTGAACTTCTTCAATAGGTCTTGAACCTCTATTGGCAAATCTGGCTGCTCTTTCTTGTCTTCCTCTTTAGGCTTCATTACTAATGCAAACCCTGTACCTTCACCTTCCTCAAGTGTCTTCAAGAACTATTTTTCACTCACTAAGAGGACATTAGGACCTTCTGTCCTCTTTTCATCTTCCTCAAGGATAGATTGGATCTTGAATGTGACTCCATCTTTCTTGAATGAGTATGCATTCTTGGCTCCATCATGAATAACTTGTCTATCAAATTGCCATGGTCTTCCTAGTAGAAGATGCCATGCATCCATGGGTAGGACATCACATTACACTTTGTCCTTATACCTCCCAATGGTGAAATCCACCCATGCTTGCTCATTGACTAGGACATGTTGGCCTTTGTTCAACCAAGTGACTCTATATGGGTTGTTGTGAGGTATCCCTTGCAATTTAAGATTACTCACTGCCTCTTTTGACACAATGTTTTCTGTTGACCCTAAATCAATTATCACTTTGTAAACTTTGTCCATAATCTTGCATTTGATCCTAAATAATGACCTCCTTTGGCTAGGCTCTTCTCCGACCGTTTCTTTTATAAAATTTCTTCTTATCATCAAGTTGTCACCTACCTCTGATTCTAAGGCAACCTTTGAAGTCTTGCTGCTTGAAGTCTCTTCTTGAAGATAGTTCACTCTCCTTTCACTATTATGTGATGATGATCCCTTCTCTGGACACCTATATGCTGGATGACCAAGCTGGTTGCAATGGTAACACTTCATTGAGGCAAAATATGAGGAACCTCTACCTTGTCCACTAGACCTTCCTCTAAAACCACTGTTTGACCCTCTTCCTATATTGAATCCTCCTTTACTAGTGCCACTTGCTTGCTGCTCAGTGAGTTTAGACTCTTCTTTGTTCTCAGTTTCTTCCTCCAAAGCCTCCCCTATGGCCTCTATTTTCTTTTCCTCTATCCCTGCCCCTATTACTGCTTGAATCATGTTTTCTTTTGAGTTTTTCTTCCACTTTAAGGGAAAGTTGATAGCTTTGATGAACTGTCTTTGGGCTCATTAGACTGATTTCCTCTTGGATGTTCCACCGTAGTCCATTTAGGTACGTTGCAACTTTGAGACTTTCTTCTTCCACCGCATGAGATCTAAGGCTAAGTTTGTGAAACTTCTTTGTATAACCACTCACATCAAGGTCTTTTTGTCTTAGGTTTTGTCTCTTCCTATGAATCTACACTTCATAGTCATCAAGGAGATAGACTTCTTTGATTTTGACTAACATCCCTTTCCAAGAAGAGATGGGTGTTTTACCCATTTTCTTTCTCTCATCCTGCACAAATTTCCACCATGTGAGAGCAGCTCCTCTCATCCTAGACTTGGCCACTTTAACTCTTTGGGATTCAGTTATTCCTTCACACTCAAAATGGTTCTCCATGCCCTCTATCCATTCTAGAACCACTTCTGCCTCCATCTTACCGATAAACAATGGCAATCCTTCTAGTGATTTACCACTTAAGGCCTTCAATGCCTTTAGCAAAGGTTCTTATTCTAAGACACGACTAGGTTCATGTACTTTTTCTATCTCTGACACCTCTTTATGCTTCCCTTCTGCTCCTTCAACCTTTACCACTTCATTTGCCTTGGTTTCAATCTCACCAAGCTTACTTTCCAATTCAATCAACTTGTCCTTCAGGAGTCTATTCTCTTCCTCCTGATCATACACTTTCTTTGCCAACTCTAGATTGGTCACCATGTTGTTGTCTCCTATAGATTCCACTAAGGAAATCTACTCACCTAGCCCAAATCTTATAGGCTCTGATACCAATTTGATGGGGTTTGCCTAACTTGCTCACACTTCACCTAGTTAGTGTTGCTTGATTCCACTAACCACCCCAGGTCTAGCTCTTCTCCAAGACCTCCAATTCCTTCTCAATCTCTTCTAGGGATTTCTCTTTGCCAATCTCTAGGTGTTTGCAACAAGTGTTTGACTAGGAACCCTACCATTTCAAAGTTTTTCCATATGCTCAATCTTGCTAACTTGACATCAACTTGTCAGTTTAACCCCCATATTGTTGTGATTGATTGGAGATGTGTGGACGTAGCATTGACCATGGAATGAATTCCATTTGGGTCCATTTGAGGTTCGCATTCACTATCTTCCTTACCGATTTCACCATTTTGCCTAGAAATAGGGCTACAAGGAATGAGCCCCTATTAGGCCTCCAAAATCTGGTTTTCAAGGGTTTTGAGGGAATATGTACAAAAGACCCTGCATCAAGTTTTTTTTAATTAAAACACGCACCCAATCCTAAGAGATTTTGTTGGTTTTGGTCTTCCAACTTGCCGTACAATGCCCTAACCCAAAAATGAGGGTTTGATGGGGTTTCTAGGCCTTTAACTGGCAGTGACTAGTCAAATTAGTGAAATGGGCATCTAAAGGTCTTATCAAGGCTTCTCCTTGTGGTGGAAACTCTGTATGGACCTCACGAAGCATCCCAAATGGACTGGTCAAGGTTTTGGAATCACCTCTGCACTATGCACTCAATTTTCACCCTGTCTTCTCTAGCTGGGTTGCTCCTGGACTCGCCTAGAACAAAGTGGTAACCATGTTATACACTGTACAATGGGTTGCCTTCTATGACCCAACAAGCCGTTATGGTAGCATAGAGGGATTCTATGGGGAAACCATTGTTACATGAAATTGCTTTACAAGCCAAAACTGGTTGTTTGGAAACAAAACAATGAAAGTAAAAACTCACACTAACTACAAAGAATGAAATGAAACAAAGTATAGTGGAACACACCAAAGAACTACAATCCAAAACTGGATCAATGGATTCAATCCATTTGCATTCACATTTTAAGAAAAATAAGCCAAAAACAGTGATAGCAGTCCGAAAATGACTAGTTTCAGATTGTCAATCATACAAAAACAAACTTCCAACCTTGGTAACTGTGCAAGAGGAGGTTTAAATAGTCTTCCCCACATGTGGAGGCATTCTAGGGCATTGTGTTATCGCTAACTCCGCTGCTAAGCTTCTTTAGGACAAAAGTTGTCATGACAACTTTCAAAAGTTGTCATGACAACTTTCAAAAGTTGTCATGACAACTTTTACAACTTTCCACATTTTGCTTTGCCAACCTAAACAACCTATCTAAACCTCTCTAATGCTCACACCAAGTTATGCCACTTTTGACCATCAATAAGGCCATTTCAACTACTCAAACTATCACCTACTCACAAAGTGCAAACCTAGGAAGAAAACCAACTCAACTAGGCCTACACTTGACTCGAAGCAAACATCACACACACACACACACACCTTGGACCCTCCTAGATTCCTTATTAAGAACCTGACTTGGCTAAGGTCAGTACAAGACAAAATTGTGGAGGACTATGAGCCTAAGTTGTGGGTGCTCCTGCAACTAGCCCAACAACACGAGTAAAAAATAACTCCATAGACTCTGAATCTTTCATACTTATGTTTTCAAATTCTCTTCTAAGTATCTGGAGTTTTGCAGATTTAGATTTGTCCTTACCTTGATAGGTTGTTTGTAGTGTGTGCCATGCCTCCTTTGCTTGCTTTGCTGCTGCAACTCTTGGCACTATGCTTTCATGCATTGCTTGATGAATGTAGAAGAGGGCTTTTCCATCCTTCTTTCTCTGCTCTTTCAAGATATCTTTCTCTGCCTGGGTGAGTGCATTATAAGAAACTTGGTCAACTGGCTCTGTATAGCCATTCTCAACAATTTCCCAAACATCCTGAGACCTAAACAAGGCTTTCATGGTCAATGACCAATACTCATAATTTTTGCCTGTGAAAAGAGGGGTTTGCAAGCTAGACAAGGAAGCACCAGACGTTCAGGCTATGGAAGCCATTGATGACTGTCAAACAAAAAATAAGTGCAGACCCAGAAAATATACTAGATATTTTAACCAGTGGTTTTGATACCAGATGTGGGAAAGGGGCAGAGGATTTGAAATGATAAACAATAACAGAGCAAACAGAAATATGCATTCAACAGTGAAAGAGACACATAAAATTCATGTAAAAAGTTGTTTGCATCACACATAAAACACACAACAACAAACAACAGATTTCATATATATTTATATTAAAACTGGAAGAATTTCTGCAGAGCTTCAATGCTTAGAGATTCTCAGATGCAGAGCTGTGTTGCTCCCTCTTTCACATCATACAAAAAGACCACAAAAAACTGAAATAAAAACTAACTTACGGTGGACAGCAAGCAGAGTAAAATATTAATATATTTTACTACCCACAAAGTGTGTGAGAGTAAATAGCCAGTTAATATGAATAAAACAAAATCTTGCAGAGTAAAATATTAATATATTTTACTACCCACAAAGTGTGTGAGAGTAAATAGCTAGTTAATACGAATAAAACAAAATCTTGATAAATCTTCTTCAAAAGGCATTCCAAATAAATTGCCTTAAATACAGGTAAATAATAATACTGAGCTGGAGAGGAAAGCACGATAAGATAGTTGAGATTAGACATATTTCTAATACTATACACGCATATTACAATTATGTCACAAATTACGATCAGTCTTAAATCACACAAACTAAATAACATATTAAACGTTTAAAAAAATGTCAATCAATTCTGAATGTTTAACACTTTTAAACCTAAAAATCAAAACTTAATGTATGTGATTTAAGAAGACAATGAAGATCAGACATTCGCTCGTCGTCGGATTACTTGTTCCGATAGAGAATTGGTGAAGTGTAGGAGACTATTTTGGAGCATATCTAGTCGTTGGTCTGTCAATCTTTCTAGGTATTCCCTCCAGAAATGGCTTTACGTTTCTTATAAGTTGTAAGTTTTGAGTAGATGGGGCGATCATCTTATAAAAAAAATATATCTACCCAGTTTGAGAAAATGCTAGCCTTCGCCCTACTTGTGTAGGCAATCTGTCTAACACATGGGCGGAAGGGGGCGCGTGGAGGGGCCCAGCCATTTATTTCTGGTCGAATTTATGTCTGATATTTATTTCGAGACAAGAGGAATAGCAGTGTGTCAGAGCAGCTCTTTGTTGAGGTTAATGACAGGCGAGGATGGTCATGTGATGGATGAGGATAAGGATGGTGGGGCACTTAGCTCTTCCAGAAACTGCTCAAACATTGATGCAATATGGATAATTTTCAATATAGCTTGGCTTTATCAATTCATTGCCAAGAAAACGTGATTGTAATGGACTTTGACGTTTGCTGCTACCAACTTTCGACATGAATCATATTTAAATGCATTGCTTTTTAATATTTTTTTAATAATGATATATAATTTTACAAGTAACATGTTTAAATTTTTTTTTATATATAATAGTGGTTAAGATCTTTAATGTCACTTTTGTAAATTTAATGTAGTATATTTTCTACACAATTCAGACCTTGAAAAAGTTTGTGCATATTATCATTTTTTTAATTAATATATTCTTGTTTAATTTTTTCGGATTTCTTTACATACAATGTTTTATTTGATTATTCTAGTTGTGGTGTTCTTGTAATACAATGTTTTCCTTGTGATAAGAAGTTTTCACTTGAATTTTTTTTTTCCTTTCAATTTGTATCGATTAATTGTCTCACAATAAGAAAACTTTTCTTCGCACCCCTTTTTGTAGGATGAGTGGAACTAACATAGCATAGCTTGCTAAAATATTTTGACTCTTCCTTTCTCTTTCCACAAAAATCACACAACATAACACAACTTGTTGTCCCATGAGAATCTGTGCTTCCATGGATCACTTAGCATAATGCAGCGTGCTAGCTTGTGGAATCCATGTTTCGTTTCTCCTTCCCCATGAACCAATAACATAACATACCTTTATTTATGATTTATAAACTTGTAACCATTATCTAGCTCTACTTTGTGTTCTTGTAAGTATTCTCTTATAAAATTGTTTTCTACCTTTAACGCACTACTATACCCTTTTATAGCACTATCCAAGTCATTGCTAACTATTGCTAATGGAGTATCATTTTCCTTTTGTCTACTATTATTGTCCTAGAGTTGCATTGACATCATATGCATGACTAATCCTATTAGGAGCTGTAATATAGTGTTATTTGTCATGCATCGTTATACGATACTTGTAAATTCTAATCACCATTTCCTATTGACAAGGTTGAAGTGAAATTAAATAAAATATATTTATCGGCATCACTTGTCACAACAACACTTAAGGACAATTTTAATAATGGCTAAGGCTCATGAACTTTATGAGTAAAAAAGAATTCTAGGAATTGACTTGAGACCTTTTTTAGGAACCTATAGATATATTCTACCATTCATCCCTATCCCTTCCTTATCAATTGCTTAATGACTTTTTTGCATTAAATTGTTTATAAGATTTATCTAAAGATCACTAAGATCTTAATAGAGATTTTAGTACCTTAATGAAAGAGCTTATTGAAACATGACTTATAATCTTTGATAAACCCTTATTAGCATTCTTGTGATTCTATGTAATTTGACCAACATTTCTTATCTCACTTGTTAGGTACTCTCTATGCATGAAAGTTCATAAGTAATCCGATTCGTATTTAGTTAAATGAACATGTATGACTGTGATTTGACCCCTTTTTCATGAAAATTCAATAATAAATACCCTTCCTATTTTGAGAAAATATATACATTTTATCTCACACATTTAGACATATTGTAGCAACATTCCTACAGTATTCTTCAAATCTATGCATTCTTGGATAGGAAATGAGCATGTACAAGGTATATTCACAGGATTTATGGGAGTTTGAATGTATCAATCATCAATAAAGGTTCTCCTTTAGTATCAATGTCAACATCTACCAAGGTCAAAGATGATACATGACAATAAGACAAGATTAGACAAGGAACAAAGTATACAACAATTTAAATAGGGAAAATTTTTAGAAAATATTCATAGTTGGCAATTCAACAAAGGCATGGCAAGGGTCTCTCATAGGTTTTCAATATTTTGTATGAATTCTATACAAGAAAACCCTTACTATGACCTTATCATTGTTTATTCATTTCTCCTCCATTTTAATAACAGAAAGACTAGCATCAAGTCTTTCACAAACAATTGCAATGAAGATAATACACAATTTCCCCCCTCCAAACATAGTGACAAGGCAAATTATTTCAAAATAACATGCAAGGTATAGCGACTAAAAAAAAATTCCTAGATCCAAGCTAGATTTATACCTCTACATGGAAAAGAAAAGGTTAATCTTAGGAGGTTTTCAACTTCCTCCACATATCTTCAGCTTGCTTTGAATGTGTCTACACTTGAAAATATCTTATCATAGCTCCTCAAGGCATTGAAAGTGAAAAAAAAAAGGATTGTAACCTTCCATTAAAGATCGATGGTTCTCTTGGCCATCATGGATTGTTGCAACACAATAAAAGAGACCAAAAATAATAACAAACCCTAAATGGTTGAAATATTTGCCACATGACTTGATATTTCAAGACTCTTCTCACTCTAGGAAATAACTTCCAACATCTTATCTTAGAATAAATATTTAAATGATTTTCCTTGGAAGGCATTAAGGATCTAGGACTTTGAAACATCATCTAGAGCATATTTTGACAAGGTATTTCAATAACGATTTCTTGTATGGTATGTGTCAAAGCTTCTTCTCTAATTGTCTTCGTAGAAGCTACTTCTAAATCAAACTATTACAAAACTATAATCCATTCGCCTCTTTTTTTCACCCAATTCTCTTTGCTTGAGTAGAGTCTTCACCACTACATTATGAACTATGACAAACACCTCAATTCTTAGAATATAATGTCTAAACTTTTCAATAGCTCTAGCTAATCCATAAGCTTGTTTTTTCACATTGGGATATGTAAGCTCTGCATCTTGAAAAGGAGTACTCATGAATAAAATTGGACTCTCAACTCCCTAATATTTATTTGTGTTAACATAGATGCATAGGTATGACCTAATGCAAATAAATAAACATAAAAAGAATTAGAGTAATATGGATTTACCATTATTTGAACTTCAATTATAGTTTTCTTGATCTTAGCAAAAGTAGCCTTTTCTTGGGGTGTCAGCTCCACTTTTGCATCTTATTTAGCATCGTGTTAAGTTTTCTAACTAAATCTCAAATAAAACTAGTTATGGACTTGAAGAAAGATTGATCTTAACCAAAATAGGACATGATTTCCTTCTTACTCATTGATAAAGAGATTTTGAGTATGGTTTGCATCTCTCTAGAACAATGGAGATCTCTATTATGACCCACTAGCTTCCCTCCAATCATTCCAAAGAATATTTCTTTAGGTTCAATGATATATTATGATCTTTATATGTTTGCAATAATTTTCTTAGGCCAACAATATGATCACATTTTTTCTTTAGAAAAACAATTAGATAATCTATATATATGCATTTTCCAACTAAGCCTTTCAATGCAATATCTATTATCCTTACAAAGTTTCACCAATATTGATCAAAAGACATCCTCTTATATGACAAATTTTCCCACTTGATAATAAAAGATGCTTTCAATTTATCTTCATGGTTTACCATTGATTGATTGTGTCCAAAATATCCACGAAGAAAAAAAATCATCTATGATTCATTCACAATCTACAACAAAGAAGGTAATAGATAATTGTCTTTTCTAATTAAGATATTTGAAGTTAACACAACCTAATCTCTTTTTTTTCTTCCTAACTCACACGAGATTAGTAGAATATCTGACAGAAAATTAATTTGGTTGGGTTCTGTCGGTGGCGGCTCTTCATAGCCTTTGAATTGGAGATTCAACTTTCCGAAAAGACGTCCAAAGTAAATAGAGCAGCGATACACCCATATTAATTACAACTATGCCGCGAATTTAGATGACTGTAGAAGCCAAGGAAGTTTAGATTTTTGGTCGTCGCCTGGATTACTTGTTCTGATGGACGATTGGTGAAGTATATAAAGATTAGTTTGCAGAAAATGTAGTCGTTCGACTGTCAAATGATTGTCTCCAGAAACAGCTTTACGATTCTCATAAAATATAATAAGATGAACTTTCTCGTCATCTACCCAGTTTGAGAAAATGCAAGCCTTCGCCCTTCGTCATCTAACACATGGGAGGAAGGGGGTGCGTGGAGGGGCCCAGCCATTTGGCTTCCACGTAACGATATTTCCTCCATGGCGGCAGGTGCAATCCTTCTGCTTTCAGCGATATTTTGGCTGCATCACACATGATCTTGATCATGCCGCGGAGTTTATCTGCCCTTCCCACAAAGCAACTCGGCAGAATTTGTAGCAGCGCACTGTACTCTGCCGTGGGCCGAGCAAACTCAAATTGCGACGTGAAATCGATGTCCGCCACCAAACGATTGTTGCTATTGTGCTTCAAAGAAGGCGCCTCCGTACTCACATCAATGTATTCGTAATCGCCTGCAACAAATAAGACATATATAATCGATCAAAAAGAAATGGAGGCGCAATTTAATCATTGAACCAAACGAAGTGTATTTAGATCACTCCATTGCTCACCTGCAGGGTAGTTGTTAACTTGCTACCACCGCGACCTGCAAATACATGCATCGTACCCTGCGCATCGGAGGTTCTTCATTACGAATCGTCGCACGTAGCTTTTTCCTTGGCTTTCCATCTCAGTAGAAAGGTCTGCATTTTCTGTAGCTTTTATAACATCTCGAAGCAGTATAGCCTCAAGATTTTTATTGTCGGAGGAGGAAGAGATACCCTGCACATTCAAAGGGTTATAAAAGGAATTCGAAGAATAGAAGCAGAATGTGACAGTGCTAATGGGAATGTACCTTAACCACGATGGCGACCCAGTCTGCCAAAATAGGAATGGTGAATCCTCCCTCCGAGCCGTCGGCCTTGGTTCTGCACTGTGGAAGGCAACCGCCATCTTCTTCCTCAAGAAAGCTCATATCTATTCCGTTGTCGCTTCCGCTTTTGTTACCAACTGGATTTTTATAATCTGCCCTGGTTTCGCACAGCCTTGCTCGAATGGCATCATTCAAATAATAATTGACGCTCTTGGCCTTTATGCGCTGTGAATTTGCCTGAAGCGGCGGCATATGACCCCAACCGACACTGGGAAGATGCGCTTGTTGGGGTTTGAAGTTGTAAAGTGTGGAGGGGGGCCAGGGAAATTCCAGACAAGAGGAATTGCAGTGCGTCAGAACAGCTCTTGGTTGGGATTATTGACAGGCGAGTCGTAGCATTATATAAAGCCCAATGTGAAGAAATATTTGTGTAGAAAAAGAATATGCGGCGGCATGATGGTGTCATGGATGAGGAATGAAGATGAGGATAAGGATGCCATGGCACTTACCTCTTCCCGAAACTGCTCAAACATTAAAGCAGTGATAATTTTTTATTGACCTTGGCTTTATCCACATTCATTTCCAAACGAAGGCAATCACTTGACGTTTGCTGCCGCGAATGGTTTTTTAAGATCAAGAATACTATGATCTAGCATTGCTCTTCACATTTAATTAGAGGGTTGGGATAAGAAAAAAACATTTTTTCGAATAATTTTAATAATTTTATAGTTCTAATCTGACCATGTTTTTTTCGAATAATTTTAATAATTTTATAGTTCTAATCTAACCATTGTTTTCTTATAAGGTTTAAAACTTTCTTGTAAGGTTTTACATTTGATTCTTTTGGAACCAGAAATTTAATGCAACACTTAGAATTTAGAGAATAGAGAATAGAGAAATAAATATCATAATAAGAAAAAGAATAATTCTAAAATAATAATAGATCTAAAATCTATAATGTACAAATCATTGAGTAAAAATATTTCAATTGAACACAATACCCAAATTAATTACCTTTACACAAAAATCAAAATTCTAAATTTAATCAATGAAACTAAAAATCAAAAAATGAGGAGGTTTAAATACGTAGTCTTCTTCAAATTGGTGGAAAAGCACTATTCATGATCATCTTATGGTGTTTCCGAAATATTCAGTTATTGAATTTGAAGTTGTTCTTGTCCATTCTAGTAACTTCTACATCTAAGCTTAGTTGATAATTAAATTAAAGATATGACAAGACTCATTTACAATTTTTGGAGGATTCTATTTACAATCATGAAAATCTTGACACATTGGATTTTATAAAAATAAATGAGGATAAAGAGATATTCTTTTATAAAAATGGTGGGTAGATCCAATCAATATTGTTTTCTATAAAATAAAACAATCACTAAGGTTGTAGTTGATACTCAAATTCAGTTAGAAGTTGTCCTGGTCGACACCAAGAAAACAAAGGTTGGTGAATGAAGGTGATTTCTTAAAACATAGTAGGATTACACTCCCCAAACAAGAGTCTTTATCTTTGAATAGTCATGGAAAAAAGTAATCCAGTGATCATTTTGCTACAAGAAACTAAATCCATGAGTACAAATAGCTCCAAATTTTTGTCAAGACTATCTAGAAAATGTTGTGTTTCAATAATGCAAGATAAAGTTTCAATTGAAGATTTGGACATAATCTAGTCTAGTCATCCAGTGAACTCCATCTCAGATATATTTTCTTCTAACTCTTGGATAGTTTTCTATACACTTTATTTAGATTCAAAGGAAACAAATCCCTGTTAATGTTCCTCAATCGTCTCATATAAAGAAGTCTTATTGGGATCAAATATCTTCTATTCTGACAGTAAATTTGGTAGAAATATAGATTATGGTGGGATATTTTAATGCTATAATTGAACATACTAAAAAGAAGTGGGGTCCAAGGATTCAAGTAATAATCTCATTTTTTTCTTACTTTTTAACATATTCTAATTTATGGGATATTAAATCTTATAGCATTTGGTTTACTTAGTCTAATATGAGAAAATATCATTATAATAATTTAACCAAATCAAATGTATTTTTGGCATCTATTTCTTCATTAAAATATACTATAGATTTTAAGTTTGAGGTTCTAATTTAAAAAACAAATCATATTGAATTGACCAATATTTTTAAGTTTTAATAAAGACAAATTCTTTAGGAGGACCCCATTCAAGTTTGGAATGTAAGTGTAAGAAGTTGGGTCAACTTTTTATGGAATAGGTGATTATAAGCAACAAAAGTGGTTCACAGACCAAATTTTTGAACCTTAGGAATTTTTAGGAGTTGTGTTTGTACCCTAATGACATGAATAATATAATAACTAGAGGTTATATGGTACAAATTATTAAAATGCAATGCTTAAGAAGAGTCAAATATACAATAGACAACACTCCAATATTAGTTTGAATTGACATTTAAATATCTTTATATATTAACTCATATAAGAATATAGTATCTTTTCTTATACTTGTCTCTTTTCTATTCTCTCTTTTTCTTTCACATATGTCTTATCTTTCTCAATTACATATTATGTATTACATATATATCCATATCCTATAGTATCTTACTATCTATACATACACATGGCATATGGGAGGTGTCCTTTACAATGCACCCATATTCCTATTAGGCCTAGTTTGCATTGAAATTCGTATTGTATTTACAACCATTTTTGGTAGGTTTTTATGGCTTCTCTACGTCTAATGTGAATTCTAATATAACCATTTCCAACATCATCCCCCTTTTAAAGATATTTACTATCCTCTAGACATGCAAAATGTATTAATCAATAACTAGAATGTTTTTGTGTTCTCCTTTAGCTAGAGAAATGTGCTATCCATTATTCCTTTACTTATTTTAGGGTATCGATTTGTGCATTCACCTAAGTTAAAATTTAGTCTACTTTTGATTTAGTGGTTATAATTTGTATTAAATGTGAATGGTGTAGATAATAAATAGTGTCAATTTTTTCAATTTCATACATTATTGCTATTTCTTCTCTTTCTATAGCTATATAGTTATTTCCTTTTTATGAGAGTTTTCTACTTGCATAGGGTGGTTAGACACCTAATTTTTTTTATTTCCAACCACACTTGATTTTACCCCATCCTAATCAATCAAATAAATATTTTTTTAGTTATTTAGTTTAACCTTTACCATTTATCCCTCACCCATAATTAAATAAATTTATATTCATTTAGTTAAGTATAACATTATCTTGAAATCCTAAAACGAAACCAATTAATTAAAACAACTAATTAAATAGTTGAATTAGGCTAATTAATATTTTGTTACCATATTTCTAATATATAATTCTAACTCTCTCTCAATTCTTGTCAACTCAAGCCTAGTGATTCAACCCATTTACATGGACCAAGATCTAAACTTGCCATCATGTGACAAGTGTCACTACCCCCTCATGCTCACACATGTATGAGCATGGAAATGTCACCTTATAGCCGCCCTACCTTTTACACATGTCATAAGGTAGAAACATTAACTTCCTTAGTTCTCTCCTTCATGAGATTCCCTATTTATGCTCACACCTCCATTCCTATTGTGACACTTGTGTTAAAGTTGAGCCCTCAATCAATGCCCTCGTTCTCATTGAATCTTAGCAATCCATTTTATAATACATCTTTGCCATTGATTTTCTCCTTAAAAAAATATATTTTATTAAGACCTTTACTCTTTGGTTGATCATCCACACCAGGGATAACTTTGAGAAACTACCCCCCGGGAAAAAGTGTAAAATCCTGGCGAATCAGACATTATTTTGGGGTGAAAATTTTCATATTGATGGCAAATTTTTTTTTTCAAAATAGGAAAAAAATAATTTTGTATTGGCGATTTTTTTCTAGGGCATGAAAATTCTATAAATTTTTGGCAAATAATACCTTGTTCTATGGGGAAAATATATATTGTAAGAGGCGAATAATTTTTGTTAAAAGAAACAAATATATTATTGTATGGGTGAAAAATTTTACTCCGAAGGAAAAATTATTTAAATGTATTAGCAATTTTTGTCCACCACTTGAAAATTATTTAATTTGTTTTGGCGAATATTTTGTTATTTATGGAAAAATATATAATTTATTGGTGATTTCATGAATTCATTGACATTAATAGACAAGGCACATCACATCACATCAGTACATCACATTGAGTCCAGACTCTGCATGATGTATCAATAAGTGTGGCCTCTTTGACACATGAAGGGTGACACATACCTAAAATCCATCAATGATTCTAAATCGTTCGATGATCATAGATCAATGGCTGAAGTTTTATTTCGGCCCAATTTTCTAAAGAGAACATAGCTCGCCAGAAAGTGCTCGGAATGGAATTGGATTCAATAGACATGTATCAAATGTCACGAATCACGATCAATAATTTCGGTCATTTAATATATATCTATTCACTTACTACAATCCACTCTATCCCCACGACTTCCAATGTGGTACTTGCCAACTTGGTATTGGTTTATAGCTGTTTCCAATTTCTCACACTCATGCATTTATGGGAAAGATTTGTAGAGATACGAAAGATTTAAAAAAGTTTAAAGAAATTAATATGGTTAGAGAAGTAATTATTACAATCAAGAGCTTCAATTATTTATATACGATCTCTGCTTCTTTCATCTTCAATTAGACTTTGCCATTTGCTAGATAAATTGTCGGAGCTCACGGTATTTAAATTCTTCCTCTGGTTTAGGTTTATAGGCTCAGGTTGTTTAATTTGTTAATCTGTTTTCTCAAGATGGAAACTCCCATCCACTTGAGAAGCATTTCTGTAGAGGACCAGAGGGCCTTTCTGGGCTCCGTTAGAGACCCAACCCTCCAATCAGTCTACAAGGAGGTTGGGTCATTCACCAATGAGGTTGTGTGGATGGTGCTGGGCAGAGAGTTTCTGCAAAATGGAAAATAGATACCGTGTTAACACGAACATTACATCCCAGTTCTTAGCGTCTCTTCTGGACCTCAGAGGAGACAAGGTGGATATGCTAATGTTGTTGAGGAATTTTTTTAAGGAACACTTCCTTGGAGAAGACATTACTATTGTCTTCCTTGCAAAAGTAGGGGTGAGGACCCCTTGGGCGAGTGAATTATCCAAGCTTCTCCTCCCTGGCCAAACAATGCTAGTGGCCAAACAATTGTTTCTCTTGAACCTGAATGCAGAGCACTAGACACGTCACTGGAAATGGGTGCAGATTGGCAGGGACTTCCTCTAGAAATGGTTGCTCCTGGATGACTTTCCAAACTACATGTGGCTTGAAGAATTCTACATGGAAGGAGGGCCAGATTCTTAGGTCAAAGTTGTAAACCATCAACTACCTGTGCCCTAGCCCTGCCTCCTGGGCCCCTAGTAGTTTTTTTTTTCCTATGTCCTTGAAACCTAACAGGATCAGTGGCTCACTCATTTTTGGCTTTTAATTTTTTGAGGCACTCAAGTCTCAAACGTAAAAATTGTAAATTTCCAAAGCATAAATATTAATGATAATTTTTCAAATTCCATTTTGTTTCAGTTTGGCTCTTAGAGTCTTATGGATATAAAAATGCTTTGTATAATTCTATTTCATTTTTATTAATTAAAGTTTTTCAAATGCTTTTTGTATATGAGCTACGTTATTTCAATAATTTGTTAAACAATGAAAATAAATTTAATACTGTGATATTTTTTATGTAATGCTTCTTCCTCTATATTTAATATATATACAAAAAATTAGTTCATTCCATTAATTATTTATACATTGATTATGGTTGATTATAATTTTATAAATATATAGTTAAGATTTGAACTAAAACTACAACTTACTTGTTGTTGAACTTGAAGTTTTGAACTAGTGCATGCGTGGGTTGGTACTGGGTACATGCTATGATTTATAGTTAAAATTTTGTCAGATTTTATCATAATGAAGAAATTTGAGACATTTATGATGGGTATCCGGTAGATGGGATCACTTTCATGGAAGAGAACAAAGGGCAAGGATGTCCCAACTTCACACAAAATTGATCTAAAGTAGGATTTAGGAATGATAGCAAAAATGACATCTAAGCACTTAGTACCAACCTTAATGGGAACTGGAAGAGTAATAGAACCTATAGTAGGATAAGAGAAACCATCTAAGATTTTAACCACTAAATATAATTTATAATATCAATATGTTACTTCATGCAATTGTAAAGTATAAAGATATTCTTAACTTATTACATTCAACATACATGATGGATCAATCATCAATGAGAACCCCTCATGAGAGTATGTCTTTTATCTATGCAGGTGATATATAGACTTATACTAGGGCATCAGGTGTTTCAAATTTCAATTTCCAATAGTCTCACTAGGATCAAAGGTAATGCATATTGCATAGGTCCATAGGAGGTACAAGTTTATCAATAAGATTCACCACATTATTTATCAATAAAATTATATTAAATTAGAATTTATATTAAACTAAATTTATGTTGAACTTTTATATATATTTTTAGTCTTTATTTATTTATTAAATTAAAATTTATATTACACTAACTTTATGTCGAACTTTTATATATATTTTTAAACTATTTTTTAAAATTATATATCATAAACATATTTTTAAAGAATTTTGTTAAACTTTAAATTAATATTTTAGATTTAATATTGAATGTTTTCATTTTTATATTAAACTTTTACCTTTCAAGTTGTGTATCAAAATTTATATTTTTATTTAGTTATTTGTTTTATTCTAGAAACTAAGTTTCATGTTTTATACTATTTTTGAATTTCATATTTTTACAAATAATATTAACATTATATTTAATAGTTATCTCAAACTATTGCACGTCTTTAAATGTCTCTTATTATGGGGCCAACAACATCTGACAATAGGTACCATCGTCCATTGGATGAGCAAAGATCAATGGCTTAGGGTGGATTTCGGCCCAAATGTGGGAAGTGAACACATTTGTGAGAACTTTGCCCGGAATTGAACATTTTAAATTTAATTAAATATAATTAAGTATATAAAGCTCTTTTTCGGGCAAAAGTTTAAAATAATTAAACAGACTTAAAAAACAGACCCGAAAAAGTGACATGAGTATGGTGACATGCCCGAAAAAATGACAGAAGTCATGGGACCCATGACATCTGACAACAGGTACCATCATCTGTTGGATGAACAAAGATCAATGGCTTAGGGTGGATTTCAGCCCCAATGTGGGAAGTGAACACATTTGTGAGAACTTCGCCAAAAATTTAACATTTTAAATTTAATTAAATATAATTAAGTCTATAAAGCTCTTTTTTGGGTGGAAGTTTAAAATGATTAAACAGACTTCAAAAATAGACCTAAAAAGTGACACGAGTATGGTGACGTGCCCAAAAACTGGCAGAAGTCATGGGACCCACAACAACTGACAACAGGTACCATCGTCCGTTGGATGAGCAAAGATCAACAGCTTAGGGTGGATTTCAACTCAAATGTGGGAAGTGAACACATTTGTGAGAACTTCGCTTGGAATTGAAAATTTTAAATTTAATTAAATATAATTAAGTCTATAAAGCTCTTTTTTGGGCGGAAGTTTAAAATGATTAAACAGACTTAAAAAATAGACCCATAAAGTCACACGAGTATGGTGAAGTGCACGAAAAGTGGCAGAAGTCAGGGGATCCATGACATCTGACAAAAAGTACCATCATCTGTTGGATGACCAAAGATCAACGACTTAGGGTGTATTTCGGCTTGAATGTGGGAAGTGAACACATTTGTGAGAACTTCGCCCAGAATTGAATGTTTTACATTTAATATCCTTGGAATTTATACTGAAGTAATGAATGTTTTGTCCTTTGGCATCGAATAGTTATTAATAATAGTTAATAAAATTATAACATGATTCTAGATATTTTGC
Organism: Cryptomeria japonica; assembly: GCF_030272615.1. Taxonomy (NCBI): domain Eukaryota; kingdom Viridiplantae; phylum Streptophyta; class Pinopsida; order Cupressales; family Cupressaceae; genus Cryptomeria; species Cryptomeria japonica. The sequence goes on along the minus strand of NC_081407.1, from coordinate 992,157,516 downwards.
CCTTTAGGTATTACTTTTGTACTTTTCAAAGTTTTCAAAATAAGAGACTCGTAAATCATAATCGTATTTCAATTCATGGACAAACTAGTAAATCGAGGGAGATTCAGAAACATCCACTAGATTGAGGAATGCAAGTTGCAACAGAGACTGTTTGCACCAATCTAGTGAAATAGAAATTCCGGGTAAAATCTAGAACACCTACATCCCGCCTTTTTTTCTTTTTTTAATCTCGTGGTCCAATTTGAGGGTTAGCATTTTCAAATTTTTATCTAGCATTATTTTGAATTATTAACAATAACAGCGATGGGGAAAATGGGAAGCAGTAGTTCAACAGGAAGCCAAGTGAAAAACAAAATGTACTTAACCGAACTGGTTAAAACACCAGGTTTCACTGATGAATACCATGATACTTATGAACCTTCTATCCATGGTGAAAAGTATATCATAGATATTAAATATGCATTGTCTAGTAAGGCAGCAGATGCATCTAGGGAAAAATTTATTGTTTTGAACCCAATGTTAAAACAAAGAACAAATAAATCGCATCGTGGGATGCTAGATTGGGAAGCATGGTGTTACCTGAAGTATTCCCTTGCCCTGATTTTGTCATGGTCTGCACCAAAAATTATGATGAAGATATAAAAGCAATTGTCAATAAAAATACAAAAGAGGATATTCTATCCAGAAATGAGGGAGAATTTGCTCGTTTGTTGAACCTAGGATTTGAAGCCCAAAACTCAAATGTCCAAATTGACCTTGGAAAGCTAGCAGGGAATTATGAGAGTCTCGATCCAAGTCACGGAGGTTTATTTATCAAAGCTCTAATAAAGAGTGGTACTAGTATTCTGTTGGATCAAAATCATAAGCCTCCTTATGATTCTAACATTTTTGTTCCATGGGTTGGGGATACTATTTCCTTGTTGTCATTTTGCCTAGGAGTGGAAAATGATAGGGAAGTGGGTGCAAGACTTCTTGAAATGATTTATAATATCCATTGTGTAGGTTAGCTAGTAAGATATAATTTTATTGAACACATTGTTCAATCCATGCAAAAACAATTACTAATGACAAAAAAGGTTCATGTAAGACATTTAGGTTAACATCCTAGGGAAAGTGCAAGGTAATGAGTCACAAATTCATGGAAGTCTATGCGTTGGAAAATGTGCTCTTAAAAACAGGGTCCCGTTTATGCATTGGGGGCCCGAAGCGAAAATAAATGGGCCCCCATTTCTAAATCGTATTTTACCCTTTTTTTTTGGTCGAACTTTTTCATTTTCACCCTGGAACTGAAGTGAGAATAGGAGATCAAAAACGGGCCCCCGTGCTATGGATTCCATTTCAAGCCTCCACCACTATCCCAAGTATACATTCAATCATCTATTTTCACATTTTGTAATTTTCTTGTATATTTTTCCTGTTTTTTGATCCGAAATATTCTTCAACAATTAACCCTAAACCCTAATCAAGAAATTTATAAATCAAAACCAAACCTAGGTAGTTAACAAAACAAAATATCAAATTTACAAGATACAAGATATCTCAGAAACATCAAAATGAAAACCAAATCGAAACAAAACTGAAACTAAATGGAAATCAAAACCAAAACCAAAACCAAATCGAAACAAAATCAAAACAAAAACCAAAACAAAACCAAAACTAAATGGAAATCAAAACCAAATCCAAACCAAACCAAATCCAAACCAAAACCAAACCAAACCAGATGAAATGGCACAATAGGACCATTAAATGTTTCTAGGAATTATTTTTTTAGGTATTGGGCCTTTCAACCAATAAACGAAAAAAATTTAGGCACTTATAGCAAGCCACCATTCCAATTCCTTAAATTCAACATATGTACCAAAATTATTCTTAATCCTCATTAGGCAATACAAAAGTTACCACTATTAGTATAACCTTAAAAGTAATTAACATTACTCTTCAAATTTTAGATATCAAAGTTTAGGCTTAGGTTTATGCCATGTCATGGCATAAAGGTCCTATTATGTCATGTCATTGTATAAAAGGACCAATTATGGACACATTATGCCATGATGGCATAATATGTCATATTATGCCATGACATTACATAATAGGTCCATAGTTGGTCCTATTATATCATGTCATGGCATAATAGGACCTATTATGCCATGACATTGCATAATAGTCCACCTATTATGCCATCATGGCATAACAGGTCCATAATAGGACCTATTAAGCCACAACATGACTTGATTTTGTCGAATTGCCAACTTCATCATCTAATTCATCTCCAACACTAAAACTGTGCTAATTCAACATGTTTACTTAGTATGATAAGACCAATTATGGACCTATTATTCCATGATGGCATAATATGTCCTATTATGCCATGACATTGCATAATAGGTCCATAGTTGGTCCTATTATATCATGTTGTAGCATAATAGGACCTATTATGCCATCATGGCATAATAGGTTGTATTATGCCATGACATTGCATAATAGTCCATGGCATAATAGGTCCATAATAGGACCTATTAAGCCATGACATGACTTGGTTTTCTCGAATTGCCAACTTCATCATCTAATTCATCTCCAACACTGAAGTACTAATTTGACATGTTTACTTAGTATGATAGGACTAATTATGGATCTATTATATCATGTCATGGCATAATAGGACCTATTATATCATGTCATTTCATAATAGGACCTATTATGCCATGACGACATAATAAGTCCTATTATGCCATGACATTGCATAATAGGTCCATAGTTGGTGTCCTATATTTTTTGGCTAGGATTTTTAAAAACTTATAAATATCATGCGTAACATTTAACATATCCACACCTAAAGGATTTGGTCTTGCATATAAATTAAAAAAGAGAGAAAAGTAAACATAATTTTTTTATTCATGGGTGAAAACCATTCTTATGACACCTTGGACAAGTACCATGATGAAGACCAAATTCATGCATCATGTATAATCTAATTTTTTTAAGTACCCTACACTTAGGAGTATACCACAATCCATTCAAATTCTCTTTATTCTCAACCATCCTTGTCATCATCCATATCATGTAGCTCACATTCCTAGTTTTTGACCTTGATTCAAGTGTTTTAATCATTTTGAGACATGTTTTAGAAAAATTCTAATATATAAAATCCTCTTTACAGAGAACTCTTACACAATTTTTGAAATTTTAAACAAAATTTATTAAAAAAATAGAAATTAAAGAAAAAAATATCACGTACAAAAACACCCATACAAAAAAATTTAGAAGATGAGTAACATATATCCACATCTCTAACAAAGTAGGGAGTATGAGTTGAACATGTGATGCCTACCTAGGTTACCTAGGTAGATATCTACCCAAGTAATCTTATCCTATCCTAGGTGCAAATATCCAATACAATAGTTAGCTAAATACAAGAAAATAATTATGAACCAAAAAAGTGAATGTACACATTGAGGTGACACATAACATGAAAGAGAAACCACTAGATATGAGATATTAGTTTATCACCTAGATTTAACTCTTACTTTTCCTTCATTCATAATTTATCTTTCATATTGTTCACTTTTCACATCTACTTTATCTTTTGGTAGCTATTTATCTCCTTTATGTCTTATAATCTCCCACTTTGGGAACATATATGTTTAATTTAATCTTTTATGTTTACTTCATATTCTATTACCCCACTTGTAGGGCATGTTTAATATTTTCTCACTTGATTTCCTTTCATGATTCCTACTTTTACTTCATATGTTTTATCTCCTATTTTTACATTATCTAATCTTTATTAATAACTACTAATTTCCCATAATGATTTATGTCTTATACTTTAATCTTTGTTCTATCTTATGATCTTCAAGACTATTTGCTTCACATATGTTCATATAGTATTTTTTTTTTTTTTTAATCTTATTAAAGCATTATCTTATGTTTGTATATTGGTTAATCTATCTTCTTAAAGTATTATCTTATGTTCATACATTGGGTAATTTATTACTTTAGATCATTTTTGCATATCCTTCCATTTATATATAATTATATCTAGGTACACTGATAATTAGGTCTATATGATCTCTTACTCTTATGTCTAGTTACTAAAAATATGTTATTTATTATTTCTCATTAGTGATTTATCATCATTATTTTTTTTTTTTCAACAAGAGCATGTTATTTACAATCCTTTATTGTCATGCCTATTATTTTAGAGAATATAATAGATTATCACTATTTGATCATGCATTTTTGCATCTTAGTATCATATGATTGTGCCTCACATGATGGTCTTATGATCATATATGGGTTTATAGAGCGTAATGATCTTACATATCAATATCTTATTTTAAGCACTTATCATCAATCATTATATATTCTTACACTAAGGAGGATCATCTTATTTCCCACTTTTTTATTGATCTTACATTGGCATATCTTACGAGCAATCCTACTTATATCAATATTATATTATTATATCACATAACTTGATCCTACATTAGAGGAATCATGGTACTCCACTATCATGCATATTAAATATTTTAAATTAGATATCATACTTATCATATTATCATAATTTGTATATTTAAATATTTGCACCATTGTTGAGCTTCAAATCATTGATCACTTTTGATCCTAACTATACTTTTCTATCCCATCCATCATATTGATCCTATCACACTTCATTTGAAAGTATTAAGTCTTTTGCTAATGAACCTACTTGTCCTACTAATCCTACAAGCAATATTTGATCATACTCATTGATGTCATGTTGGACCATTTGTTTTAATTTCAAGGTCACTTTTTCCTATATGATGTGTACTACATCACCATTAATTTGACCATATGTTGATCTTATTTAACTTTTTTTACAAGTTCATGTATGAAATATTTTATATTGATTTTAATAGTTGATACATTTTACAAGAAATGAATGCATTAAATTGAACATATAATAGATGTATGAAGTTTCATTGAAATTTTTTATTAAGTTTTGTGTGTAAATATTATATCTAAAGATTCAATAGTATGTACATGTATATTCTTTTAAGTTCAATATTATATTATATTTCATGTGTATCTCATTCAATAACATAGAAATGTTACTATTTATAAATGTTTTTTTTAAACTAAAATAGATTCTTCTTTGACATAGAGTTGTATATAATTCATGTGTATCTTTATGTATGCAAGAGTTCTTTGTTATCATGGATGTCTTTGACATAGATGAATTATTAGGTGAAAATCCCCCACCGCAACCCCCTCCTCCTCCACCTCCACCTCCACCCCCTAGATTGGATGAAATTTGTTTAAGAGAACGAATTAATGAAAACCTACAAGTGATTGAACAAAATATTACTGTTATCCAAAATGAGCCAATCATGCCACCCCATCTTCTAGAGCTTGCAAAATCAAAGCAAACTATTGTCGAGTCAGTTAGATCTGTTGATTCTCAATTAGATCAATTTCATAGACGACGACAAGAGTTGCGTGATTTTTATGCCAATGGTTTAACTTGTAGGCAAATCACTGATCTCAAAATAACCAAAGCTCATTTATGTCCATATTTTACTAACCCAAAAACAAGAGAACCAGTGCAACCTAGCGAGAAAATAATTTCAATCAGGTGGTGTGTGCATCCAGAAATGGCTAGACACTTTTGGGATAGATGGTGGATGGTTTTTGATTATCCACCATATCATAATTATGAGGTCCCTTTATATTTTTTGAAGAAACTATACTGTGAGTTTGTAATGCACCAAAAACCAAATTATTTTGATATTAAGTCATTCCAGGGTGTTGGTCGTGGAAAGCAACAACATAGATTAGGGGCACAGAGTAATAATCCCCTACCAAATCCACCCATAGTTCCACTTGTTGCTCCATTGATTCTTGCAGATGTGCAGAATACATCATTCATTTCGACATTAGATGCTTTGACTTCCCTCATAGGTAACCTAAGTGAGCAAGTTGCTCACATGGCATCCACTCCTCGATGGATACCACATATGTGTTCGAGTTGTCATGAGATGTGTTTAGGTCCTACTGCTGATCCAGGATCTGCTTTAGTTCTAGTTGAGCATGATGCAATAGATGATAGTATGATGACATCATATATGGATTTTCTTTACTCTGATGATCATCTTGAGTAGGTATAGATATATATACATTTACATGTCAATATTTAAATACTTCATTAAATATAGGTATAAATTAAGTGCATGTCTTTTTTTTTATACAATCTAATACTTCATTAAATAAATTTGGTTTATGTAGATAAGGACTAAACATAATATTAGAGTCAATATTGCATCTACTGGAACACAACTCGGCATACCTTATGGGGTATAGTATCAATTTCTATCTAGAAATTGTACTAGTTTTTTAAGTTAATATGTTATCATCATATACTATATAAATTTTTAGTTGATACATTGAATGCTTCTTTCTCCAGGATTCGGGTCATGAGGGACCCTCTACATCACATCAAGAAGAGGGTGTGACAACTATGACACCATCTATGGTATGTCTATTAGAATTCATAAATTAAATATGAACTCTTACAACATTGTAACTTAACTTGAAATTATTTAATACAAATATATATGTTCAATAAATACGATTTAATTTAATGCATGTTTGCAGGTGGACACTACTACCAGGATAGGTTATCCTCATAATTTTTATCAAAGCCAATTTGAATGCACATCGAGATCCTTTGAGGTCTTAATATGTAATACTTAATTTGATCTTATTTGACTCTTAATTTAAGATTTAATTGGACACTTTGAATTTGACCTTGTACAGTACTTAGCTAGCACTACATTTGGCATTGATACTGCACAAGATACTGCACAAGATACTGCTAGAGGAGATACTACTAAAGGAGATGAGCAACCTTATGTACGATATTTTATTATATGATTATTTTAAAATCAAATTATAAATGTTCCTTTTTATTTAATAAAAAAATAAATACGTGTATGTGCTCATGTTTGTTATATCATGTTTCTTATCTTGTATACAAGATGGCACAACTATCGAGCATATAGTACATGCATAACAAGTTACTAGAGTTGATGTGCACACACATATGGTAAGTTTGTAACTTAATTTATAAATTCCAACTGTATTTGATAAATGATTCTTTTGATAGTTAATTTCAAGTATTTTAATATTATTTTTTCCTTGTACAACATGAGATAGGTAGATCTGGTCCACGTCCTAGGGAGAAGAGACCACGAGATGTTATTGATGATAGCACTTAGATTTTACTATTTATTTGGCTCTGATATGATGTACATATACTATTTTATATGATATGTACTTTTTTATGGGCTTAACACATTTGTTTACACATGTAATTATTTTTTAACATTGTATATATTGTCTTGGACGTGCATATACTTTATATATATGGATAGTTGCATAGTAGGATTAGATCATATATATTGTGTGCATACTTTATATATTTTGTGCACATTAGATATTATGTGGAGTTCATCATATTACCATCCAGATATATATATATATGGATTATGTGGACTTGAAATTTTATTTATGGAAGTTGTGTTTTAATATCTTTATATGGATTATGTGCACTTGAAATTTTATTTTTGGAGTTTTATTAAAATAACTTATGATTAGATAAACTAAAGGTGTACATCATGAACTAACAATGATGATAAGACCAAAGTATCAAAACATATCTTATAATTATAACATCTTCTAAATTAAAAAGTATTAATCATCATAGATAAGAAAAATATATAATTACCATTACAATAATAATGATGATAAGAGAAAAGTATCAAAATAAATATATTGAATAGAACTTGATTAAAACATAATTATCTCATTCATAAATTTGACCAATAGTCTCTCATTTATGTATATTACACAAAGTGTAATCAAGAAAACCTATCTAAAATAAAATAAACAGTCTATTTAAATTATAATAATAAGAATTTATATCTCTCAAAATACAACATAAAGTATGCACAAACAATAGTAGTCATTGAGGCCAAGTCTACTCTGAGAGACCTAGAAAAAAAAATACATATGATTAGTTTTTATAATGAGGATGCATTGAATTTAAAATACAACATAAATAATACATCAAGACTCTTCAAAGGGATTTGCCTTAAGGGTAAAAAAATTTAACTTGTAATTATTCAAAATGAAACATAAAGTATGCACAAATAACTTGGTTTTCATTAATGTCTTCTACTTGTGGTAGACCTGAAACAAAATTACTAGATTAGATTTTATAATTATGATGCATGATTTAAAATGCTATATAAAATATACATCATGACTTTTAAAAGGGAGGTGGATTAAGGGTTCAAATTATAACTTACTTGATATTCATTATGTTATACTATTTGCATCCTCTCTCTTTTGCAAAGCATCTATAATTGTCTCGTGCTCTTCCATAGAGAGAGTCCATAATTGTTTATTAGCAGGCCTGCCATGATATCTATCCAATTTTACATTAGTTGCCACTACCAAATGTGAGTAATGTATAATCTTCTTCTCTAATTCATAGTCTTCAAATGCGGGCAATCCATTCTTTCTTGTTAGATATTTGCATAGCCAAGTGCCAACAACAACCACAGATCTCGTTGGATAGTCATAACCATCATCATCTACTCAAGGAGTGGTTAGCTTATGTTTTGGCTCTACACATCGAGCCAACGAATACTCTGTCCCCTCTTCATTGTCCTCTAGTGCAACAAAAACATAGACGCGTCTTGTGCACAAACCAATTTTATTTTAATATTTAATGAGAAATAAAAACAAAAAAATACACTGTAAGATTTCATATATATGTACTATTTAATAAATCAATACAAATTTAAAAAATAATTTTACCTTGTTGTATAAGATCTTAAATGTGATCATAGTCATTTGATGCAAACATCTGATCCATATCTTCATCAGTTCTTTCATGCAGATCATTTGCATCTATGGGTGTCAATGATCTTTGTTGCCATTCTTTTACCCATTCTTTATTCTCAGAAAATTCCCAATCTCCGGAAACACAAAACTGACAAAAGCAAGCAAGCTTCCTTGTAAATATAGTTCATGTGTTTGAATTAGAAATCTTAAACAAATGTCATTTAGCTGATCCAATGATGGTATTACAATCATGCCGATTAGGAATACTATCTTCCTCTACCAACCAGAAGAAACGTCGAATTGCAGAGTTCTCAGTTGATCCTTTTGACAACTTTGAATTGCACCAATCTAGAACTGCACAAGCATCTCTGAATTTCGCTGCATCCTCGAATTTCAATTATTCTCTAGAAAGAGCTCTTTTTACATAGGCACCAGCTCCATCGTGTTCCCCCTTACCATGTCCCGCTTCAAAAAAAATCCATAAATGTTGGACATTAGTTATCTTGTGAACTTTGCATAGCCAATAAAACATTCTTGCATTTTTTAATTGTCCAATGCAGTTATTTGACCATATCATATGTTGTTTCATGTCAATTTCTCTTTCCTTAAGATTATCATGAAATACCTCGAAGCAATGTTGAACAAACTCTGACGAGTGTAATCGATCATCACTAACATAGAAATGATACTCCCTCAAAAAATTTATGTTATCTTCTATACTGTCATGGTCATGTCTATATATAATGTGCACAAATATGGCCACTTGCACTAAGTTGTAGTATTGTGATTGAGTTTCCTCTTGTGGTTTTAGAGTATAATTTTCTGCAAAATCCACAACTGATACTATTGTTCCAACTTGAAATGTGTTCTTGCATATGTGAAATTGTCCATCAAGCCATTGGGCATGTTGGGAACGTTTCATGTATTTTGGAACAATATGACTTTTAAACTCACTGATAAATGCATTCACACTATTTTGTTATGTAATCATTTCTAAACATTTCCCCATCTTTCCATCCTTTAGAGGGTATTCTATATTTTAAAATCTCCTAACATCAACCATTTTTTGTCCAAACTCAGATGAAACATGTTCATGCAAATATTCACCTATCAAAGAATAGTTCCCACATAAATGCATGAACTGAAAAGAAATAATTGTTCATTAGGTGGTTTACAAAATAAACTTGCAATAAAATCTTTTATAGTTTCAGGTGGAACATAAACACCACAATCCTGCACAAGATCATTACCATGCAACATACAATGTATATATCAAAAAACATCATAATAGTAATGAAACTGAACATGAGTTTTACAACAACAAGATATTCTTTGTTTATTGATTTTAACATACTAGGGTTTGCATATTTCAAATGATCTTTGACTAATTCATAAATTCATTTACACGGATTCATCACTAAACTTTTTAAATAATTTAGTTTGAGTCATGTCAAGAAGATGTTTTGGATGAGGATCATGAATTTGTGATCCCACCCTTAACTTTAAAACATCTCTAGCATTTGATGAAACTCTAGCGTTATCATGCCAAAATTTTACAATTAATTGTTTAGTTTCATCATTTAATTTCATGTCTGACCTTTGAAGTCTACCACTAAAATTCCAACAATGATTTAGTGGATCAATTTCAATTGTGTTTCTTCTTTTGGCCGCTCTTGACAAGGTTCTACGATGTAAGTTAAAATAACCACTTATATCACTTAACATTCTTTTATTAACAATTGTTTTGTCAACTATAGCAGTTGTTATAACTCTACGTGCTGCATTCTTATCTTTAGATCGACTTGTTTTTCTGATAGAATCGATGGCACTGGAAATAGTAGATACAAATTGCTTATATGATTCATCTTTTCTTTTTGGTTTTGCATAAATAACTATTTTTTTCATGACTTTACGCTTTTTTAACATTTTTATTAATTGTACCATTAATTGACATTGGAATCCTAACTTTTTATTATATAAAAATTGATTATATAATCTATTCGCATGTGTTCTAATTTGTCTCCAAGAAACTAACCCATTAAGATTATCTATCACATTGCTATCAATAGTAAACAAATTACATTCATTTTCTTTCAGAGAGGGTGGTGTAATATTTTCAATTTTTATTTCTTTTCGTATTGGTGTATGAAATTTATATCCAACTTCATTTAAATCAACAATTTGATTGGCATCATAGTCTTGGGGATTTAAAAACATACTAGGATTCACATCCACATGAACATTTGCATCAACAGTCATACCCGTGTTTGATTCTACATTTCTTACATCCATCATGATCTCTTCAATGGTCTCATCTACAATGGGCACTAAACTAGATGCTTCAAAAGTGTTATTCAATTGTCGTTGTTGTGATCTTCGATCTCTTTGGCATTTTGCCTCCTTCTCTCTTTATGCTTGAATTTCATCCCCTGTCATTGTCTTCCTTTGTTTCTTTTGACGTTGCTTAGAACCCATCTTTACAAACTCCTCTTCAAAAAAACATATCTTTTTACTGAGTTCTTCAGAAATTTGTGTAAAAAATATTAAAAAGTACTGCCAAATGATGTAAAAAATGTTTGTCAGTATGGATTTCAACGATAGTGTGGTAAATTGATGCAAGCTATCTTTTTTTTTACAGAAACGGTTATTTAGGAATAGGCCCCTGTTTTAGAAATGAGGGCCCGTTATTAAATCCAGGTCAAAAAAAAAATGGGGCCCCATTCTGTGGAAGTTGATTCCACAACCCACCACTTGGCTCAGGAATAGGCTCGGGATAGGCTTGGGATGGCCACACCTGAGATATGGACTTGCAAATTCATATCTCCATGAATGAAAGCACAAATATGAACTTGTGAAATAGTTTACATGCCTGTAATAAGAGAATTTTTATACGAAATTAAAACCCATTTTGGATTATGCTGTCTAGATTCTAAATATGTAAATTTATTTAAATATTGATTATTTTAACTATTTTCATTTAATTTATACTAAATCGGGTCCAAAAACTAGAAATATTAACTAATTTTGTTAATTTAATAACTTTTTTTATTTTAGTGAATTTTGCAAAAAAAAATTATATGTCATCAATCTACACAAAATTATTTTCTATTTAAACAAAATTAAAAATAAAAAAATTTAAACTTATGTCAAATTATGTCTGCCGTACACGTCAAATTTTTAAAAACATAATTATGGTCATTAAAAAATTAATTAAAAAAAATATTAGAAAACAAAATAGAAAAAAATATGCTCATCAATCTTCACTGTGTTACAAACCATTTCCCAAAATGGTTTGAGAAAATAATTTTAATTGTGTCAAAAAGTGTGGGTCGTACACATGCATGGTATGGTCCTGAAACATGCATTTTTAAAACATAGTTTTTAGAAATCCATTCTAAAAGTTATTTTTTATTATGTGGGTATTAAAATAAATTACATATTTGCAAAGTAAACTCAGAGGGCTATCTTTTATATTACTGACTTTTTCCAAGATTCAATCTTTAAGTATTTCAAAATTTAAGCTCAAATGAGACAAAATTTGAAAATCAGGGAAAACACTTCCATTTTTGGCCAAAAAGTGGACTCAACTTCTTGCATTGACCCCCTACTTGTGCTATCTTCTTCTATCCAAGTATCGTGCAATATTTGAGACCAACAAGCTTCAAATTGTGAACTATAAGATTGATGAGAAGACTCAAAATAGAACAGTGTCCAATATATGAATGGACACCAAAGATAAGGATGCATGATAACAGAAAGAACTACAACCATTTTGTGGACTTCTTTTTGGCACCAATGTATAATGAAATTACAAGCACTCCAATGCCTAGGTTGCCTGTGTCTTATAGAGATTGCATTCAACTCTGAAGTCAAATAGAACTGGCTGACTGGTTCTTCATGGAAGAATTCAATGTGTTAAGGTTTTGCAGATCGACAATAAAACCATACAGACTTCCAATACACGTGACAGAGAGGGTATTTGCATTTGAGTATGTAAGACAATTGGAGAGCACAGATAGGCACTTCCATGATCAGCAAAAGAAGAGCATATTTCCTTCCTTTCCTTTCTCATGTGGAGGGTTCACATTTGAAAGAAAAGCATTCAATGTGGCACATGATTTTTTGACAGTTTTTAACGTTGGTGAAGAGGGTCTCTGGCAGTATGATCCAATCAGTGTAGTTCAAGCAAGGCTTAAGAAAAATGGGAACTCTTCAGTGTTATGTCAACATGAAAGTAAACCATTGCTAGAAAGGCTTAGAAACATGGACTCCTAGGATGAGGTAAAAAAAGAGATGGAGAAAATTGTTGCTGACAATAACATTTCAATAGAAGAAATTTCATCACAAATTATGGCATTGCATAGACAGAGGATAACAGAGGAGGACCAGGGCATCCAAAATAGGAGGTCCTATAATTTCTACCAAAAATCTGCTAATCCATCTAACAAATCTATTCCCAAATTAATTCTGCAAGAATGTAAAGATAGTTTTTGGACTCAAACCAAAATAAATGATTATTGGACTATGAGGAAGAATCTCGGTGAACCAAAGACCAATGCATAATTTGAGACCATCGATAAGGATGGAGAGTTTATCAAATTGTGGAATATGGAGCATCCCACAACAACATATGACAGGAATGAAGATGATGATGAGTATGAGGTTGAGCCCACTCCAACAACTACTGCAGTCCCTAAAATATTAGGTGGAGTCATTAAGTCCATGAAAGAGAAATATAGAAAAGGGGAAAGCATTGTGGAAAAAATGGGTTTTGAAGGTGGTGGTCTAGGTCCCAAAGGAGAGGGCATTTGGTATCCACTTCAGGTACAACTTCCATCAGATTCAAAATCAAAAGCTCCTGTTAAACCAGTCATTGGACTTGATTATTCAGATTCATCATGGATAGGTACTGCTCACTACCCTCAGGGTCCACCTACATTTGTTTCAGGTTCAAATCCACAACCACCACCACATCATGGTATTCCCATTGGTGGTGAATCAAGTGCCACTTCCACAGGTGGTGAATGTGGGGATAGTATTCCCATTATTGTTCAGTCAAGTGATACTGTGATTGGTGGGGTTGGCATGGGTACTAATATTGATACTAGTTGTTTTGGTGTTGGACAAGGTTTACAACAAAATATCTCTGGCAATAGGCCACTAGTGGTAGATACTCATACTATTCATAATCCTATATCAAGTGCCACTAACACTACAAAATAATCATTTGCAGCTTCAGATCACACACCTAAAAAGATTATGAAAACTACACATGAAAGTGTCAGTGGGAGTGGGACAAGATCATGAATTGTTGTTGGTAATCCTAGCTAAGCATTAGTTAAAACCACATGAATAAGTGGAACTGGAGCCTTTGTTATTCCTATGTCACCTTTCAAACATTCAATTGCTTCAGCAAGCCCAGATTTTCAATTTTGTCATTACTATGAAAAATATGAACATGCAACAAAAGAAAATAAAGAAAAAAAGAAAGCATTTCATAGGGTTGCCCTGTCTGAAGTTTTATATGAACAACCTACAAGGAACAGGGTAATTCCAACATATGACCCACAAAAAGATATGATGGAGTTCATGGTTGTTATTCCCTCGGCCCCAACTAAAGATAAAAATCCACCACACAGTCAGATAGATCCCTCTTAATTTCAAGTTAGTACCCTCCAAATGGATTTTTCCAAAGTACATAATGTTGACAAAATTAGTGTGTCAAAAAGGACTAACAAAGTGGTCTACACTTCACTGCGAAAGGTGGAGAGAGAAAAAAATAAACTTGAGAAACAAATAGAAAAGTTACAAGTAGACCTGGAAAACGAGTGCAATGATTTACATAAAAGGATAAAAAATTTGGGCTCTACAGTAGAAATTGTAGAGCAGGAGAAGATGGATGCAGAATTGAAGGACTTGACAGATAAAAATGGCTAAAAGTAGTAAAAAAATTGATGAGGAAAGAGGCAGTTTTCAAAAATTATACAAACGTTATGAGTTTGTTGATGCCGAAATAAGAAAAATACAGGACCTATTGGATTATGGGAAGGAAAAAGAAAAACATTTGCAAGACGAAGTAGAGGAAGAAAGAAAAATGTGCACAAATGAAAGAAGACCTGCACAATGCAAATGATAAAATAAAAACTTTGGAGGATAGATTGAAAGATAATATGAAAAATACAACGAAGTATATACAAGAAAACATTTGGTGGCAAATAATGCAGAGGAGTGACAAGTTGTGTGAATGGTTTGAATTGAATTAAAGTCTGAGAGTAATTTATATGAAAATCAAAGGGCACTTTGAGAAGAGCATACATGTTTATTCAAAAGAGGATATGGCAAAAAAGTTTTTGCAAGTAGTCTACAGTACCAGTGATAGCTACTTGGCATCCAAGGGAATTAAGAGCCATATTGATGCCACAGTTAAGACATCATCTATCATTCCAAAATGCCAGAAGCTAAGGGAAACATAAGAAGTAATGGAAAAATGTGGAAAAAAGATATTGAAGCTGTAAGAAAAGAAAAATAATTTGATTAAACTTGGTTTGCCTAAGACTGTTGACCCATCAAAGAAATGTATTGGAAAAGAAGCTTACAAAAAAAGTATGGAGATAAAAATGAAGTCTGATTTAGACTTGCTTCCTAAGGACACAACTCCCCAAAGCTTTCTAGAATTCATCCAACCATTTGCAACTCTAAATTCGGTATTGGATGAAACAGTGATGTCAAGTCAGTCTTCTAAATATGGAATGTTGACGAAGTTGCAGTTGACTTTCCATAGTTTAAACAATATTGACCTTCCATCAGACGAAGAGTGGAGCACCCTACAAAAACTGGCATAGAAATATTAAGAATCATATTATGTATTGCACAATTTTCTTTTTTTACTCTTAATTTCAAGGTTTTATGTTTTTTCTATTTGGAATTTGGCATCGCTTGAAATAACTCTGTTTTGTGAATAGGAAAAAATCAGCACTCGCTATTGCTAATTTGCTAATCTGGCCTATAAATCTATGATGCACAATGCAAAACTTCAGCCAGTAAATTTGTATTCTCAAATTCTCCCTTGCTTTAACATTTATGCCTTTCTCTATTTCCTATTACTAGGTTTTAGGCACTGCTATTATCTATATTTAATTTGTCATAGCGCGAATTAATATTTAATTTTGAACTCTATTTTTTGAACAAGAGACATCAGACATGTAGCATATGTTAAATTGCTAATACGGCCTATGATGGTCATATAAATCTGTGCTGAGTTTTTGATTTTGATGTTGAGTCTTCACATGTTACAAACTTGCAATTTGACCTGAAGCTGTTGTTGCTCCCTTGTTTCTATAAAAGGGAATTCAGGGTCATTTGCAAAGGGTTCTGAAACTTTGTATTCACTTTTGCATGGACATTGGAGAATCACATAGGAGCTGTTGTTGCTCTCTTGTTTCTATAAAAGAGAATTCAGGGTCATTTGCAAAGGGTTCTGAAACTTTGTATTCACTTTTGCAATTTGCATGGATAATCACACAGACTGGTCTATTACTATTGAAAGAATTGTATCATATGGCTATATTTTAAAAGAATTAATGAAAATCTAAGTTCTCAAACATGTCTAAATAAACAATAAACATCTCTGTGTCAATACACATTGTGGTCTTTTATTATGCTATTTTAAATCTGGAAATAGAAAGTTGAAAAATACAATTACAAATCAATATTAAATTCTAATTGCAAAAAGTAATATGCTATTGTAATATGAATGATGAAATATAGTAATAAGATTAATAAATACCAATCTCTTACAGTTGTCATTCATCCTCATCAAATTCAGAGCTTTCTTGATTCTTGTCTGTGGTTTCTTCACTCTGAGTTTGCATACCTTCGTGGAACTGCATCTCAATGCTACCAGTAGGTCCAATAAATGAGTCAATAGTCCCACTGGCACTTTGGTTTTAAGTGTTTCCCAAACCTCTTCTTTCACATTTGGACCTCCATATTTGTAGTGCCCTATCGTAAGGAAAAGTGTGGACACAATACCTAGATGTATAGAGCCTCAAGAAATTTTCCAAATTTTTGTCTAGTTTGTTTCTTAGCTTTTATTTTAGGAACCCCAAAGCACTGAAAACTCTCTCATCTTCCACCGAATCCAATATCATGGTAAGACATAAATCAGCAAGCTTGAAATATTATGGCATTGAATCATGCAACGCTGCATTCTCAGCTATATATTTCCAAAGCCTTGTTACTGATCCCTCTTCGCAAGGGTTCTCCATTTTTCCATATTGTTCTCTTATAGTGTATGCAAAACGAGATGATTTCTCTCAAAGATGAGTTTTGTCTAATATTCCATTTATAGTTACTCCATTCAATTCTCTGGATATGCAAAATTGTTTTATCAAATTCAGTAGCTTACTTCGAAAATCAGTTGCACTCTTGAGGCTCCAATATTGAAGAAACACAATAGACATGGCTTCGAGTAGGTTGTCAGGATGGAATCTACTTCTAATTTGTGAGGAAAGATCTTAGGCAATTTTCTTCACAGAAGTAGTTGCAGTCTCAACAATCTTGTCAAAATCTTCCCTTGTAACTCTTGCTAGTTTCTTCCTCGAGCACTTTCATGGTTCCTCGGGGTTGACCATGACATAGAAGTGCATTGGTATCTCAACTCCCTGTACATTGGCACATACCTCCCCGTTTGCAGCGATTTGTAAAAAGTTATCAGGATTGTTCAAATCTGTGAGTGTCCACCACTTAACAAATTTTTCATTAGATAGTGTTGGTTGATTTCAATAGAGATTGTCAAGGGTCATCCATGTCATCTTTCGTAGCATAGCATATTCTGCAATATACAAATCTTTTTTCTGGGCAGCCTTCATAATATTCCTCATTTCCTCTAGCATGGGCAGAAGTGCTACTAAATTTAATAGTGTCTCTAGATTACTTAACCTCCGAAGAAGGTTAGAAAATTTCAGTTGTTCTAATTCATCGTGAGTTGTGTGAAATAGTCCAATCAAGGATGGATATTTTGAAAAAACTCGATGTGCTGGACCATCCAAAGAGATCCATCTGGTATCATTATCCTTGAGAAGCTTGTTCCCATCATTTATTCCATCAGCAAAGTGTTGAAATTCCATAAATCACTTGGGACTTTGACAAAAGTGTGAGTAGAGCTCTTTGATTAAAATTTTAATTTTTTTACCGAAGCATAGAAGTGTGAGTAGAGCTCTTTGATTAAAATTTCAATTTCTTTTACTAAAGCATACTTGCTCACAATTCCAAAGGTTAGATTCATTATGTGAGCCATGCAGTGAATTGCAGTAATGTACGGTGC
Organism: Cryptomeria japonica; assembly: GCF_030272615.1. NCBI lineage: Eukaryota > Viridiplantae > Streptophyta > Pinopsida > Cupressales > Cupressaceae > Cryptomeria > Cryptomeria japonica. The sequence goes on along the minus strand of NC_081407.1, from coordinate 992,139,302 downwards.
AAATGAAGTTTCAATTTTTGTACAAAGACCATTCATGTGACCTTGCATTACTGAAGCTCCATTTGCTCCAACACACACTATTTTTTTGGCAACCATCATGTCATCCATACCTCCATATTCAATTAAACTTCTCTTTAGTGGTTGAAATAAATTTTTTGTTGTCTCACTTTCCTTCATTTTAGCAACAGATAGTAAATGAGGTTGGTGAGAATGATTCCGTACAGTATAAACATGCATGCATACCCATGAAGTATTTTCTATTGCCGTAACTTCGTCTAAATAAAATGCAATAAAGTTCGACTCTCTTATTTTTTCCTTTACATATTCTTTTTCAACCTCAACAAGACAACTTGCCCATTCCCATCCACTATTTACTGACCAATGTCTATTAGGATAGTTAGGAACTTTCAAATTTTTTAATAAACCACTAATCGATGGGAAATCTGTCATAGTGTGCCCTTTGCTCAAAATATAAAAAATAACGCTTAACTGAACATCTTTTCCCAGTTGTTCTATTTGCGTTGCTTTTCCAAAACTAGCTTCAATAGAACCTTTAAATTCAGCAGGCTTCGTATGTATTTTCTCATGAAAATAATACTCTTCGGCATTCCTCACATGCTTGCATTCCTTCTTTGTTTACCATCGTATTACTAATTTTTCAACTTCGCTTATCATTTGTTTTTCATAAACTTTACCCATATGCTTTTCTATGGTGTCAAATTTTAGCTACAACCTAATTTCCTTGTTATGTTTCCAAGTGCAAATCTTACACTTGCATTCTATTGGAGGCTCGCCTTCAATTGGATTCTCCACTAGTTCAATGAATGGATACTTTGATGCCCAATTAGTTTGAAAATTCCTCACTAACATATCCCACTCCTGATCCTTTTTTGATATGGATTTTCTTTTCCCCTTCCATGCATTATTAACAATGGAATTATCACCCAAGTCGATTATATCATTCCGGCTAACTTGGGCATCTACCAGATAATCTTCTTCAAGATCATCCTAATCTGAGATATTAGGTTTGCCACTGTCTTCAACATGGTGTAGGTGGCGAATTTTGTACTTGTACTTGTGATGATGTACCTTCCTGATTTTCACCACAATCTTTTCCAATGCTAAAGTATGAAGATAATGTTCTGCTTTTTGTTGCCCTCTCATGGCCTTCCCCACATTCAGGTTTCCTACCCCTCTTCCTGTTTGACATCTCCAACGAAATAAAGGCTACCAAAAAATATCAATTTGTTGAAGAAGAAATAATAGACTATAATGTATAATATATATTTCATTGGCCCTATGACCTACAATCTAGATGTTTGAGGTCTGAATGTCCCCCCTCAATCTTGACTAGTTGGCATTGATGGGTTGCCACTGAATCAAAATGAACTCAACAATGCAAACAAATATAGATAAATTTATAATAATATTATAACACTTCAAAAATATGATCGCAGTCGCCAATACAGTCAATAATGATTTTCCTTAGTCCGAAACTTCGCGATTGATCAGAATTCAGAGCCTAGAACCCACCAAATTGTGTTGAGATAGCTCTGATCTTTGTATGTATTTGTACCAATCCTTATATGGTGAATTCCATGGGAATTTTATATGGTATACAAATATTTGGCGAATCCCGTGTAACTAGAACATGACTTCTGTAATTTTTGAGGCGATTATAGGTCGTCCAAATATGACATGTAATCTTTGAGGCAATTATAGGTCATCTAAATAATTGGCAAATACAATATAGTTGGCGAAAGTTGGGGTGAATGGAGACATGCATCGGCAAAATGTCAGGCGAATTAGATCCTCCTGGCTAAAAAATCTTCACATTCCTATAGGCGAATTATGATCGTCTATTAAGGCAACCTCGAAGAGTGTAGGAAAAAAAATAAAAATTACCATGTGTCCACCGTATATTGTATTGGCGAAATCATCGCATAGAAACATTTAATTACATAGAACATATGGCGATTGAGTCGTGACTTTGACAGAAATTGATAATGTTCTGGCCCCATGGCCACCCCAATCGGTACAAAATATTTGTCATTTCCAACATGGCCGACGTGAATTATTCACCATTGGTGAATATTCGCCACTAAAGTAATCTCTGATCCACACTTATTCTATCCTTGTGTTAGTATTTTATTCATTTATCAATCATTAAATAAATATCATGTTGCTAGTTTGAGTAGCCACATTCCATCTAACTACACAAAACCAAAAGAATCAAATCAAATGAAGGAGGGTGCATTCACTTCAATTCAATTTGTGATATGAAAAGGTAAAAAAATAGCGTAATTGTGTATTTAATTATTTTATCTATTTTATGTATTTTACATTTTCTTCATCTTCATTTTAGCATAGCCAATAGAAATCACTTCTGTAAATCCTAACTACAATCTAGATTTTTTTGTGTGATTTTTCATGTCATGGGTTGTAAAATAATAGTTGCACTTTATGGATTAGTACCTATGTGACTATTTTAGTGCTTATAATTAAGCCGATAGGCTTTTAGTGGGGGCTTTTACTCGCCAAAGTGTAAGACTCTCCAGCCGTTGAGTTTTCGGCAGTCGGATATTTTCCCACGGATGGTGCTAACATGTTGACGGCGAGCATTCATGGATCTGCACGCGACGCCCATACTCCCTCTGGCCTCCGCGGTTGGCATGAATCTCGAACTGCCAAGGTTTTTGTTGGCTTGGCCTCTGTCAGTGGGCACGAATCTCAAAGTCGTTGTCATCACTTAGACAAAGGTATACTCGCCGCCTAACCCTAATTGCTTTTTGGTTGTCTTCATTCTGTGAATTATTTTTCTTTGCAACTTATCGCATTGTTGGGGTTAATCATGAACTGTGATCTCCTTAGAGTTTATCATCGACTTCTTAAGGTTTTACCATGAAGTCTGTTACTTGTAAGGTAAATTGTTTGCATTTTATTAGTGTTTGATTATTGTTCATTTTCTACAGTATGTGTGGAACTTATTTTTTACCTTCTTGTGGTTTGTTGTTTTTCTGTCATTGGATTTTGTTTGTAGGTTACGAGTGCTTGACATTTCTAAAATAGATGTATACTCATCGTGTAACCCTAATTTCTTTTCGTTTCCTTCAACTCTGTTACTCTGCAAGATATGTTTTCTTGTTTGTCTACAAACTAATCTTCTTTCTATTTTAATGGGTTTAGTTTTGACATATTTTAGGTTTATTGTTTTCCTGTCATTGGATTTTCTTTGCAGCTAGCAAGTGGTTATAGCTTTTAAGGTCTTCTTTTGTGACTGTTGCTTAATGTCATTAATTTGTAGGGTTATTGCGTATTGGTAGGCTTTTTTGTGATTTGCCACTTTGTTGTCGTGAAGCCTTTTACTCTGCAAGGTAAATACCTTTGTGTTTTATTGTTTTTTTGTCATTGGATTTTATTTGCACGTTACGAGTGCTTTCCATCTCCAAATTGTTGTTGACTTTGTTACTCTACAAGGTATGTTTTCTTGTTTGTCTACAAAGTAAACTTCTTTATGTTTTAATGGGTTTATTTTTGACATATTTTAGGTTTATTATTTTCCTGTCATTGGATATTCTTTGCACCTGGTGAGTGCTTATAGATTTTAAGGTTTTTTTTTTGTGAGTGTTGCTTAATGTCATTAATTTGCAGGGTTATTGCGTATTGGTAGGCTTTTCTGTGATTTTCCACTTTGTTGTTGTGAAGCCTTTTACTCTGCAAGGTAAATACCTTTGTGTTTTATTAGTGTTCAATTTTTTATTTCCTGCAAAGTAATGTTCTTTTTTTTAATTCACCTTCATTTTGAGGTGTTTTTGGTTTGATGTTTTCCTGTCATTGGCTTTTGTTTGCAGGTTGGGAGTGCTTTTAGGTTTTAGGGTTCTATTTGGGTTGATCTCCAACACTGTAAGCCATTGATCTAAATGGTTCTGATGTTGTGCTAGGCTTACCTGTTATCCGTTATACTCTCCAAGGTAAGCTTCTTTTGAATGCTTCAAAGGTAAGCAAATTTTTTATTTCTAATTTATGCTTTTAGAATCCTTTCTAAAAATTTATAGGGTTTATGTTGTATAGAGTATGTGGAAATATTTGAACTTAGCATTTCCATTATTTTCTGAGAATGATTGATGTTCTTTAATAGAGGCATTTACGGTTTACCATGTATGATTGGTATTGAATTTGTAATTAGAAAGATAGTTATACAGGGCACATCCTTTGAAATTAATGACATTAGACTATTGGATGTCAACCACCACCGAACCCTAAAATGTAAAAGCACTGGCAACCTGGAAATTTTAATGAGGGACATTAACATACATGTTGTTCTCTTCAGTCAGGTTTAGCCTATCAAAATTTCTATGAGAAGCATATGAGGTTCATGGTCATTATCCATGTTACGCAGAGAAAATTTGTCAACTAATTATAGACAAATTTATAGAGAAGCATATGAGGTTCATGGTCATTAACCATGTTACACAGATAATATATACTTGAACCATTAGATAATTTACTAATATGTTTGAGATGTTTTAAATTTGGTGTTTTCCTATCATTGGATTTTCTTAGCAAGTTGGTAGTGCTTATAATTTTTAGGGTTCGATTTGGGTTGATTTCTAATAATTTAATGCTATTCATCTTTAGGGTTGTGACCTTGTGGTAGGCTTTTCTATTATTTGTTATCCTCTCCAAGGCATCCTTATTTTGAATGAATCCTTTCTGAAATTTTATAGCCTTTATTGATTTCCTCAAATTAGGAGCATGAGTAGAAACATAATTATAGAGGTCCCTACAATAATCTAGCAGAGTTTAACACTATTGTGAAGTCCGTAGAATTTAAAAACAATCTTGAATGAAGAATTACTCTTAGAAACTTGACAAGTTTTTTCTTTTAATAGAGAGATTTTAGGAACAGATAAATTCCAAAAACCTCATGGAAACAATGAAATGGAACACCTGGAAGCATTGTTTCAACTCAAAGCTTCACCTTTCAAAGAGAACATCCTGACAATGGAAAAAGCGATCTATACAATGTGAAATACCTAACAGTGCAAAGTAAAGCACCTCAAATAAAATCCTTGAAGTAGAATTACCCAGAGACTTGGTGAGATTTTCTCTTATGCCAAAAATGGGACTGGTATAAAGTTCTCTTCTCTTTCATGTACTATTGCTTTTCATGGTCAACAATATATCACACAAATGGTTCAAGCTGAAAACTTGGAGATTATGCCTACTAAATCCTACCGAGATTATAGCAGTCCCAATAGTTGCTATATGTTGGAAACAAGCCAGAAAATAGTAAACTCAACCAATCACCCTCAATGCAAACAAACTCCTACTATGGACAACCATATTGAAACATCAATGTAAGCAAGAGCCTGATAGATTTCATCAATGGGTATTTTACTTAGACTGAATTTGTCTCATGGTGATAATTCTGTTGGCTTCAAAGATTTTTACTTTGTGCGTTTAGGTCAAACCACCAGGCCAACTTTCATGTATTTAAAGGTTTCCACAATCTACAATGTCAACCATCACAAAAAATATCATTTTGGAAATGATGACCCTGCATTTAGTTAGTCTGCTTGAACAAACCAAAGGAATGAAACATATGCTCCTTAACTTTCGAATACAAGTAAATAGAAAAAAAAAACTTTTGTAGTTCTCCACAACTTCAACCAGCCTCTAGAGTTCAAAATGAACTTCTCCAAGAATAACCCGAAATCTCAATCTTAAAACTCACTAAGAGCAAGCACAAAGTTTCAATGTAGAACATGCCCTAACATTTAGGCAGAACAAAGTTCTCTGCAAGAAGAGAATTACCCACACCAGTTATTAATCATGAACCTCGTATGACTCTATATTAAATTTGATATAATACATTTATGTACTTAACTTTGTTGTTGATCATGAACCTCATATGCTCATTTCAGATACAAGGTTCATGAGAAATAACAAAGTTAGGCAAATTTCAAGGAGATGAGAGTTCATGTTTAACCATAACAAGGCGATAACTTGTAGATCAAAACAATTGAGAGAATAGTCTCAACGAAAAAGTAATTATGGATAAACGGTGAGTATACCTTTGAAAGAACTCCCAAGCTGCAAACAAAATCCAATGACAGGAAAACATCAAACCCAAAACACCTCAAAATGAAGGGAAATTAAAACAAAAAAGAACATTACTTTGCAGGAAATAAAAAATCGAACACTAATAAAACACATAGGTATTTACCTTGCAGAGTAAAAGGCTTCACGACAACAAAGTGGCAAATCACAGAAAAGCCTACCAATACGTAATAACCATGCAAATTAATAAAGGACAACCTGAGAAAGATAATTTATTATTATGAATGTAAAATGGCCAAGCAATCAACAAACTCCCCTTCTACTTCTTCCACTATTGTTACTTCCATACATAGTATGGTATTATACCCTATTCCAATACCAACTATTGAACAGTCAATAGATCCACTAGACATTTTCATGCTAGGAGACAAGATCCTTAAGTGGAATGATAACCAACTTGGATGGGTTGCATGGGTAGATACTGTCTCTCTTTAACTACTGAGAGTTTGATCAGTTGAACTCATCTTTTGATTATATTTTGAGATTAAAAGTAAACTTTGTGATCCTTGTACTTGATTGTTAAATGTCTAAATCGTAAACTGCAACTTTGTATTTTGGTACTTGTATACCTATTACAAGTAACCTAATAGAATCATCCATGCACCAAAAATGTTGATACAATTTTACTTTTATTTATGTTAGTTTTCCAGTTGCTTTTACTGATCCAACCTGATGGATTCTTAAATACCTACAAATGTGGATACGTAAAAGACGTTTTAAAATTAGATTGAGATAATAAAATCACAAAAAAATAACAAACTACAAATTATGATTTCTTTTTGTCTATGACTTTAGTATTTACTATGATTTAGCTAGGTACTTATCATTGGCAGTGAATTACACAATCCATTATGTCGTTCAATCTCTTGTAATAGAATATTTGAAACATCATAATAGGATCACAATCAACTTTATTTTGCAAGACAATATACCAGTCTAGATGACATGACTTCTTTCGTCAGATTGAATCTGAAATCGTAAGCAATCAACAATGGATACTTCGGTAAGCTAATACATCATACCTTTTCAAAATAAAACTTTGTTGTCATTACTTTCATAATATATCTTTCTTTTTTATTCCATCCCTTCCATTTTGACATGCACCCTTTTTTCTAACATACACAAATATAGTTGAGGATTTTGTAATTTACATAGCTGAACTACATACATTCCAAAACAACAAACTATACATTAAGGAATAACCACATATATGTCTTCATAGCCTTTCACATTAAGTCCTCAATATGGATATTATCTTTTTGTAGGAAAATACCCAAGAGTATGCCCCTACCCTATTTGCAATTCAATCTATCAATGTTGGGGATGAGCTTCCTTCAACATTGCTCCTAGTTTTATCATTCCAGAAAATGCAGGGTAGCAAAGATGATATAGACAGATATGAATTAGTGTTGTCTGATGGAACATACATGTAGTTAGCAATTTTTCCTTCTAAGTATGTCACTTTGATAGATTTAGATGCTCTAAAAATAGGCTTGATAGTCCTATTGTCCACTTATACTTGCAGATATGTATGGAACACAAGGTAGGAAACATACTATGTTTATTAAATACAATATTCTTCTTTGCTATTTAATTGTTTCCAGCTACAATTCAAAGAAACTTAAAGAAAAGTATTTTCATTTTACAAGACTATTATAATACTTAGTTTACAAGTCAAACAAAGTGATTGTCAATTCTTTGGAAAACCAGTATACATGTTCAAAGAACAACAACCAGAAATGATGAGTGAAGATACACCATCATTATCTAAACATTCTCTTCAGTTTTCTATGGAATTACCGTCCCCCCAAAGTGAAACCTCTGAAAATATAAGCCCAATCAAAATTTAAAATCCCTACCAAAACAAATGGACAATCAAAGGAAGAGTTACTCATAAATGGTCTATAAAGTCATACAGTACAACTACTAAGAATGGCCACGTCTTTAGTTTTGACATTGTCAACACTGAGGGCTATGAAGTTAGAGTTAAATGTTTTGAAGAAATAGCTCAACTACATTATGACCACGTGGAGGTGGGTTCACATTATGTCATTTTTAAGGGGTCCATTAAGGAGGAAAACACAAGGTACAACAAATTGAACAACCATTTAGAGATCATCATGTCTAATGCCTCCATATTAAAACACTGCATCCATGAAGAAGTACCAAATCAAGAGCACTCCCCTTTCATTCATATTAGTGAAGTGTTTCAGCTAACTAATAATACATTAGTTGACATCATTGGTGTTGTTGTACATGTTGGAGATATCATTCCAATCCATAGGAAAGATGGCACTCAAACACATAAGCGAGTTATTAGAATTAATGATCTCTCAGGGTCAACAATTGATATATGTAGGGTCCAACATCAGAACAAAGAGGACTAGATTTAAAAAACATATTAATCGGTGATAGTGTTCTTATACTTGCTGTACGTAATGCTCGTGTCGGTTATTTTAATGGTAAGGTTGTTAACATAACAGCTGCAACAACATTACATATTAATCCTCATTTCCCAGAGCCAAAACCCCTAATATTAAGAGGAAATCTTCCCTTGCATACTCCGAAATTTTTTGCAGCAATTACCCACAGTGATGGCAAATACACTAGAATGACTATTTCATCAATCCGTGAACGTATGAGTCTGAAACCAAAAACTATTCAAACTACTTTATTAGTTGTTCTAAGATTTGTAAATGTAATAGATAAAACTTTATGTTACATAGCTTGTCCACTAAAAGTAAATGGAAAGCCTTGTAAAAAAAATGCACTCAACAGGTTGATGATTCATGGTTTTGTCCTAGATGTGAAATGACCATGGCAAAATACAATTACAGTTACCTTTTACCAATGAAGCTACAAGATGCAATAGGTACTATTTAGGCTACTGCTTTTGATGAGGTTGGAACTCAATTGATAAAGAAAACTGCAAAAGAGCTTTGTGCGCTGCAAAATGATGTCACAACAACACAAACATCTTGCTCTGTGATTAATAAACTTATCTCACATCACTACTCATTCACAGTGTTGGTTTCTACTGACACGTACAACTCTGAATCAAAGATGAAAGTTACAATAAACAAAATCTGCTCTGTTGACTATAAATCTAAGTGTGATGGATTACTTGCAAAGATTGCTCGCCTCTCTACATAGGCTTAGCTGTATTAGGCATTTTTCCTAATTACAAAGCTTTATGTTCATGAAACAGTTATTACATTCCAAATTTTACATATTTTATACTACTACAATCCTATACATAACTTTACATATGGATGTCTTGATAGCCTTATCGATTTTCCTTTGAATATTGCTTTATGTAGAACTTTTTTATATATTGAGATAATTCTACTTACAAATACAAATGATTGTTTTCTATGAATACACGACTACATCTATATATATGTATATTTCTTACATAAATAACAGTTTGCATTAAAATTTCACTGTTATCTCTTTGCAATTCTTTCCTTACCACATAAACTTTCCTATTGTCATGCTTATTACTTTTGCATGTCCTATTATAATTAAAATTACTCCATTTATGTATGCATAAATATTATAATAGAGAATTCCTATATCAATAACTACTTATATTTAGTTTAAAAATTCATACACACATGTCAACAATCACATATACAATTGCATATTGAATAGTAATAATTTGCATCTCTGCATATAGATATATTTATATGTTTATGGACAACTAATTATACAAGTTTTCAAACTCTTCTAGAAGTACTCACCATTGCATTGTACAATATGTTTAACTGCATACTCATCTATGCTGGTTAATTGCCTTGCGGAATAAATTTTCTTTCCTTGAGATTCCTCTCGTATATAAGTACAAGTAAGGTAATTTTAAAAGGACTTTGCATGTTGGTATCGACTAATAGGGTCTCATATATAAAAATCGTTTCTCACTCTATAATGATAAGGTAAAATATCTCTACTTTAACCATTTCTAAATGCCCTGTTAGTAGAGGTTAATATGTGTCTTATTAAAAAATTGTAATATGGTAATATTAAAGACAATTTTTTCCAATTTTGATAGGTAATAATGAGATGAATGAACAATTATTACTTGTTTCTTGAATTTTGACCTAATTGTATGATGAAATTCAAGAATAAACACATGCTCACATTAAATAGTTATCCTAAAAAAAATAATGATTTTTTTAATAAAGAATCAATGTCAATTTTATGTATTTTAGTTTAATAATCTTCTAGATAAAAAATCATTCAAAATTTTACATTAGAAATTGAGTGCGATAATGATAGATTTGAATAGTTTAGTTATATATGAGGAGCGTAACATGTTATTAAAAAAACAAATACTTAAGATATATGATTAGAAGAAATATTTTAAAGAAAGAGTAAAAAATTTAAGATATAAGACTACAAACCAAAATTTAAAAAATTATTTAATATTTTATAATTCAAAATAATATTAAATAATTTTGTTGAACATTTTTTTTAGAAATTTAATATATTTATTTTCTTTATAGAATTTAATACTTATTTATAAATATAAGTTGATATATATTTTAGAACTCAACTCTAAAGATTTATTATTAAAATTATTATTTTTCCTTCTAATATTATACTTCTTTAGATATATAAGATTTAATAGTTTAATAAAAAAAACATAATTTAAATGCAGGGGACAACACCACGCACTAAAGTTCAGTGAGTTGAATTTAAAATGCATGGCATATACTAAAAGGCAAATCGGCATTGTAGAGAATGACAAGGCCCATCATAGAAGACGACTTTTGTCAACTAAATACAATAATGTGTGAGATACTAAATCTTAGCATTAAGTAGGGTGATTTAAATATGATTCATGTGCAAAGTCGATATATAATACGATTAAAAGCAAATGTGCAAGTTCATCGTATTACCAAGAGTCTGTCTAGGTGCATCCGCATCCATTGAGTCTGTATTGGGCAACCTTTACCACCAACCAAGCGTCGTTTTCCACATTACCTGCCTTGCCCATAATTGACCAAAAATCTGATTTTTTATCATCTACTGAATCGACCTAATTAAAATATGTGCATTCAATTAGCTCATATTTACATGTCTTGAGTGGTTTTAAAGTAGACAATATAGGTATAGAATCCATCAAAACTTTCTATAATGATCATAAATATAATACAAATCTCAATGCCAACTAAGCCTAAACGGAATACAAGTGTATTGTAATGGACACCTCTCAAATATCAATTATGCATAGATAGTAAGATATTATGAAACAAGGATATACATGTAAGATGTACTATGTAAGTGGGAAAGATAAGACATATGTGAAAGAGTATGAGAGAATAGAAAATTTGAGACAAGTATAAGAGAAGATACTATATAAACTTTTATGATATATATATTTATGGAAATTTAAATTAATATTGGGTTGTTGTCTATTATATATTTGATTCTTGTTAAGTGTCGCATTCTAATATTCTATATCACATAACCTCTAGTTATTCTATTATTGATGTTACTAAGGTACAAATACAACTTGTAAAAGTTCCCGAGGCTAAAATATTTGGTTTGTGACCTAATTTTCCTACTAACAATCATTTATTCCATAAAATGTGGACTCAAATTCTTACCCTTACCTTCAAAACTTGAACGAAATGAAATCGAGAGCACAAATAATGAAATTCCTTATGCCCACAAATGCACTAGAAAAATGATAAACTAAAATAGATATTCAATTCATGATTTTCATTACATTTTAGTTGGATTTTTAAAACCATTATTTTCCTATATCAAATCAACCTACTCATGGAAAAAACTATTACCCAACTTTAATATTTATTTAATCTAATCAAATGCAAAACAAAATGTAATATTCCAAAATCCCCCCTTTATTACATTAATGTGAACAAGGTTGAAACATTGTGAGAGTTGAATGTAACCCTTCTAGAGACTGATGAAGTGCCTTCACCAATCCTCCTTGCTCACCTCGGAAACAACAAAATGTCTCCATCAATGGATTTCTTAACTATAGAACCTACAAAACCTCTATGCAACATGAGAGAACATGAATTGTCTCCAACCTCCTTGCACAATGAGACAATAACTTTCAACTAAAAGCCCACATCTCTTTCTAGTGTGCCAAAATGCTTCCTCTAGTGCTACACATGAGAAAACAACTCTCCTTTGAGGGTGAAAATCTCCTCCAAGTGTGTGATGTAGAAACAATCACTCCTCTTCTATACAAAACCTCAACTAAATATAAATTTATTAAATTCACTCAAAAATTGAGCAAGGTGTCAAGCCCCCTCTTTTCTTTAAGAAAACTCATAAGAAATTTCAAGATGTTGGGCCCTCTCTTTTATTTAGGAACACAAATAATGCCAAGCCCCCTCTTTTCTTCGTGGAAAAAAAAAATTCTAATCGGGCCTCTTGTTTCTTGAAGGGACATAAATAATTCCAATCCTCATCTTTTCTTTAGGGACATGAATGTAGAAGGACACTTCTCATGCAAAGAATCATCCCTAAGTGAGGAGATTTCTCAGGATGATACATATCTTCCTTCCTCCATTTCCTCCATCCTATGATAGGACTTGTTTACACTCTAACTACATGATGTAGCATTGGATTCTTCAAAAACTTAGTTAGATTTAGTGCACGTAGCCTCAAGAGCACAATCATTTGACAATATAATGTAATTGAACATTATCAAAATTGAACGTGTTGGATATCGTCTACTAAGGGGAATAATAGATGATTATATTTTAAACACTAATGATGATTTATACATAGGATGTAGTTGTGATAGCTGGAGATGCGGTTGCAATAATCACATTGCATAACTTCTCATAACAATGTAATATAATATAATCTACACTAACATTGGATTCAATTGAAAATATGCCTTTTATAATGTGACCAACATTGTCTCTACCTTTCTTCCTTGACCTTGTGAATACTCAATTATGCCACTGGCTCTAAAAAAATCATTCTTATTAAAAAAGGGTATGATATAGAACTTCTAACCACTTATTCAAGAATATCTTAAATCAATGCTTTGAGCATCATCACCACAAAATATTAGACTTATTTATTTAGCCACCATATGAACCTACTGATTTCATAGTAGAAAAGTGATTACTTTGTAGTAGATTTTTTTTAAAAAACCTTTGCTTCATTTCACATATGCTGATAATAAAGATTTCAAACTGGCTTTATGCATATGCATCATCAATTCTAAATTGATTTTTGCATGATTTGATTAATAAAAGTGGGATAGGATCGTACTATTACATATCCACAAAGCAACACCAGGGGCACATGAGGGATGCACAACTAGTCAAAAGACCCCCCACTAACTCATTGCAAAAACCCAACAGGGACACCCAAAAACCAATAAGAAATTGAAAAACTAACACGAATAGAACCAAAAAAAATAGAACAAACAAAAAGCAAAAAACAAGCAAAACCACCCATGAAAGGCACAAAGAGATGGCCAACTATATGGGCAAATTTTTGTCCTGCCAATCCTAGCATAAACTTAGTAATTTTTTAGAAAACCACATCTTTTTGAAAGACCCAAACCCAGAGCCAAAGGACACGAGTGCAGAATTTGGGTTGGCTTTAACTAGGGATTCCATGGGGCCTAAACCTATGATCAAAGCCTCAGTCCTCTTATGCTTCTTCTATCTTTTCCTATTAAGTTCATTTTGTACGATTTGGATAGCTTGTAGGAAAGTATTATGCATGCTGGTTGCATTCCTACATGCTGAATTAGCCTCCTCAATATTCATTCTAAAGGCTCCTTGGGAGCGCCTAATTTCTTCCACCTCCAATTTTGTCCCAGACATCTTAAGCTTACCTTCTAGGTCATTGATCCTCTCATTCACCTTGTCCCAATTATTTGTTAGGCCAATAAAATCATTAGCATCCCTCTAGACTCTATCATCATCCATACCCGTAATCCAAGTATTTGCCCTAGCTTCAGCCTCAGTGACCACCTCCAGCCTGTTGATTTTTCTTATCACCACATTCATCTGCCCACAAAGCCATTTGAGAAAATCATCCTGCCTTTTCACATCATCATGAATGTCCTTGAAAATCTTGGTGAGGACCACAATTAAGCTCAAGGGCTTAGTATTTGCAAACAGGGAAGGGTGTGTGGGGGGACTGGTAGGGTTAGAATCATCATTAACATTTTTGGCAGGGGTCCAATCTGAGTCCGTAGTTTCAAAGGAGTTCAATTCATCAGAGGAAATGGAGTTAGAGTCCAAGTCCTCAACAATTTCAACCTCCTTATGCTCCTCAACCTGGGAATCCTCAATAAGGTCTCTTTTAGAGGCATCAATGGCTTTGAATTTGGCCATGTGTGTGGGGTTTTTTCTAGTGGGAAATTTTGGGCCCGAGTGAGACACTTCAACGCAGTTGGACAAGGTGATAATGAGGTCAACATACAAGTTGGAGTCATAGGTGGACCTGATTTCAATAATGGGTATCCCACCCAAGGGTGTTTGGTACAAATGAAAATAATATAGCGTACGAATAAGACCCTAATGAAAGGGGGTTTACCTTCGGAAACAACCCTAGAAATAGATTGAGACAAGGAAGATAAAACCTAGTAAGGAAAGTACATTCTTACCCCATGGCATAGGTGGTTCAACATAGGGAA